>NC_056731.1:1690975702-1691275702 GCF_019279795.1 Protopterus annectens
TTGCAAGCAATCCTGTAACACCAGCAACTTTCACAGTGTATAACAGTAATATTGCAAATATGGCCCTGTGCTCCAGCCTCTGTCCAGATGTCATGCAGTAAGAGGTTGTTAAGTAATGATCTATCATTATTTAGTGCTGGCATTCCTGCTATTATTCCAGTGATGGTGTGTACTCCCACATAAATTGTGGGGTAGGGTCCATATATATGAGGGCTACAGCTGGACAAAACTTGTGTGACCTTGAACAGTCCAGAGGTCAGTGTATGTAAAACACTGTTATCTGCCCTTGTAAGACATTTTATGAGGTATGGGTATGAAATGTTTTTAACCTAGGCTGCATGTGAGGGATATCAGTAGTAGGAAACACTACGATATATGACTGTGCATTTTCATACATGTCACCATGGGAACAGTGGTGGGCTAGAGCTTACTGTCTTACAGACAGTACTGTTTGTCAATGTGATAGCGACATTTTAAGTTAGGCATTGTTATGTAACAGATACATTTTCATTCTGACAACTAATTCTTTTCCCCCTAGGGGTTGAGTACAGAGAGTAATTGGAGGCTCCTGAACTACAACTGTAATTAATAAGTGTTAATTGGTTCTTTTCTTCAAGGCAAGTGTTTTTTTTACTTGGCCTGGACAGCAACACGTTATGTTTTTCAGATTACTGTATCAAATGCTTTATTTGAGAGTTGCATTACTCAGTTATTATGTATTTCAAACACCTGACTGCTATAAGAAATGGCATAAACAAATGAAATAGTACACAAATAAACATTTCTATATGTACGCAAACTTGTGTGTGGTGTCATGCCCTTTGCAATGTGTGTGGGTATATGTTTCATGCAATAATTCTCATTTGTATGAAGGAATCAAACACTGGCCATTTTAAAAGGTGGCAACTGTAGGAATACTGGCTGTTTGATATGCTGTGCACCCTCTATATATAGTCTTCTTATACATATCTCTACGTAGTAATATATTTATATGTGTATGTATGTGTGTATATATATATATATATATATATATATATATATATGTGTGTGTGTGTGTGTGTGTGTGTGTGTATGTATCATTTGAATGTTAACTGCTTCCACATTGTACATTCCCTATGGTAGACGGACTGTTCTGCATGATATGTTAATGATATGATCCTGATATCTTACAGTTGAGATGGCTTACTGTTAACTTGTTGTGGCTATGCTGTACAGGGTTCTGGGTTCAAGACTTGCAAGTGCTGGTTATTGTGTTGTAAGGCAGATATGTTCAGCTGTGGAGGAAGAGATGATGTCAGTAATTATAAGTGATACTTATTTTGGGCCCCTTTACCCCCATTAGCAGTGCCTTTGGTCAGATGTTTTGGAGTGAGAGGTTCAGAGGGTGGATCCAATGTGCGAAAGCAATACACAATTATATATATATATACATGTATGTATATATATATATATATATATATATATATATATATTTATATATACACATACATACATCTACATATATATATAAATACATTTTCCCTACTGTTGAATGACTGTGTTGCATGATATGTTTGAGAAAACATCCTATTTATGTACATCTCAAATGGCTTAGTGGTAAATCACTTTGGCTATAGTGTGCAGCATCCTGAGTTTGAGACTTGCAAGGCTTGATTATTTTGATGCTGGGCAGAACAGGGTCTGTTGGACACAGAGTGATTAAGGCACTTTAAAGTAGTTGTAAGCGGGTTTGCATGGGGCTGCGCGGCACTAAGCGATGCTTATGTGAGCTCAGCTTCGCTTACGGCCACTTAAACCTGTGCTAATTTCAAATAAAGAAAAGAAAAAAAAGGAGATAGGAAAGTGGTAAAATTGGGTTAAACAGGGGGAAAACCAAGATGAGAAACAGGTAGGGATGTGCAGGACGGGTGTAGGAAAGACCACAGCTCTGCTTTCTTTGGCAGCAACAGATGCTTTTAATGTAAGCAATTTAGAATTTGGAGCCTCACACCCTACACGGAGGAGTGTGGGCATCATACAATAAGGATGATTGGTAGGTTTAGATTGTGTGATGGGTACATGTCTCTGGGCAAAATACAGAGCTATGTATGGGACATAATTTTTTTTGGGACAGATGCCCTTTTATTTTAAGGTGAGAGTAGGATGTTAAGGAAGGATTATAGGTAAGTGTGTTAAGGGAGGTTTGGTAGGAGAGGTTGCATTTGCAGACAGACAAGACAGCAGACAGGGGCGATGTATGACACAGGGGGGGTAAACACCTTGACGGGGAGGGTGGTTGGGAATTGGAGGCTCATGAGCCCCCCCAAATGGTAGTAGTGACACTGATGTCCCCAGCCGATGGCAGTCACCACTACTCCTTCACAGCCCCGAATGTGGCTGTGCTGAGAGCTGGGCTGGAGGGGCTGCCTACCCTTCTAGCTGCGCCAGTCTGCCCTTCACCTGGCACAGGTGATCATTCAGATCCATCTGAAGGACACTGTGCACCATGGTATAAATCTTGTCCCAGGTGACAACATCCTCAACACACCCACTTGCAGGGGGGATGAGCCCCATCCTTTGCAGTGGTTCCAAATGAGGGTGGTGCAGGACCTGCAGATGAGGGAGGTGTGGGTTGGGTGCCAGACGTGCTGGGACCCGGTGCCTCGGCCAGGTTGGGTGGGAGAGGTGGATCTGCTGGGAATTTCCCTCCCGTATATGCTAGCATGCATGGATATTCCCATTTACCCAAAACAGCACAATTATAACAGTGCCATAGCAAACAGAACCCATGCATATATGGAATGGCATTCAGAGTTGCAACAGCATGCCAGTTAGAGGTATGTCAGGTAGTAAATAACAATGATTATTCAACAGGGAATATTAGTATGCATACAGTTTAAACAAATGATTAACCAAATGGAACAATGGTACCAACAGTAGAGGTTTATTTACGAACATACCCATTTTGGTTTCAGTGTGATGATTGGATCAGATGAGTGGTGAGGGAAGGGAACAGATTCAATTGACAACTGCTATCAAGTATATTTGTCAGTACACTACTATTCACTACTCTACATTCTGACCACACTTACACTCTACTTGGGCCATGAGCCTGCTACAGCACACCAACAGCTGTACATATCAGCAGATCAACTGTACCCTTATTTTAGTTGTACACATCATACCTGTTTCTATACAGATTTCTTTACCTGTGGGCCCTGTGCAGATGAACTGTGTGCACATTACATTGCTGTTTCTACACATATTTCAGATTCACATATTAGTTACAGGCCCTGGAGTGTGTGTTGTGCTTTTGACATACATCTACTGTGACATTCTCTGTGTGTGGGTTTCTTGGCAACTGGGGAAACTATCTGTGACAGCGTGACACTTGAGGGGCTTGTCTGGGCCAGACTGCACAGTGTGGCTGGCTAGCTTGCATCTATTTTCAGGACTGGGGCTGATCAACACAGCAATTGTACACCTTTCATAGTTATACACATCATACTGGTATTTCTATTCAGATTTATTTACCTGTGTGCCCTGTGTGGAAAATATATGTGTTGCAGTACATTACTTTTTCTATTCAGGTTGCAGTTTTCAACTGTAGAACCAGACTGACATGTCAGTGGCGGACCCTGGATTCGAACCGTGATGTGTGTGCAAAATTAAACTACAGGCCTAGTCCTTATCAGACTGAGGTACTGGAGAGGTGCTGTGTGTTGCTTGTGACATTTCTATCTAGTACATATTTTTGTGCACAGTACTTTTCTTATCAAATGTTGCATTATTTGTTTCCCATTTTCAGTACAAATTATGCATACACAACAGACATTGGTGTCAGTGTTGGAGAAACATGTGCACATTAGCTGGATTGCACATTTGACTGTTTTACAACTACATACTGCAATTTAGATTCCTGAGTACACAGTGTAGGTTTTAAGTCTGCACCTGTTAGCCTTATACATTTTCAGCACATTCACAGCTACATATAGCTGAAATTGAAAGGTTAACACAGGACAATGCTGGCAGACACACAAGTACAACACATTCTGATGGAAATATGTACTGTTGCTTTTTTCAGTTATTTGACATGCCTATTCTAAAGTATACAGACAAGCAGGGCTACATCAGTTCACTTCAGTTAATGCATTTTGCAGGACATACACATTTCTATTTTTCAGGTACAAGTGAGATGACACACACCAGTGCTTGGGATAACCTTTATTAGTTTTGACATACATATCTGTGCACAACTCAGACATCCACAATTACTATTCCTGCATGATCTGCAGAGGGGAATGCTTTTCATTCCTAAGTGTTATGGGAGCCCTGACATGGCACTTTCTTGGCAGGTTCACTCAGACACACTCATACATATTCTCAGTGTTGTGCTAGTTACTTATAAAAGTAATAAGTTAGTATTACTAGTTACTTTTAAGTGAAGTAATATATTACTATTACTTATTACTTTTCTAAAAAAGTAATACATTACTATTACTAACTAAAGTAACTAGTTACTTTTGAGTTACTTTTGCACAAGTTGTTGTTCTTCTTTCCACTTTTCCCGGTTAGGGGTCACCACAGCAGAACTCTGGTCCGCTAATGATTGGCAGTAGATTTTTTTACAGGTGCCGAGGTGCCAGTTCGACACCCAACCATCAACGAAGGCACGCCCGTTTTACACATGTCTTTTGAAAGCCACTCGACCGTGGGGAGGACATGCAGACTCCACACAGAAGGTGCTCCAGCCGAGAATCGAACGGAAGAACCTCTTGCTGTGAGGCAACAACGCTACTGCTGCACCACTGCAGCTACAGTTACTTTTACACAAGTATAGTTTATCAATTGTCATATTCTGATTTATTCACACGTTACTTATGTTTAAGGAATACATGCTTACTGCACATGAATATGAGTGTATTATTAAAGCTGTAGACACCGTATTACAATAAAAATAAATAGCATTTTACAGTTTACAAAATCCTGCAGACCAGTCTTTATAGTCAGTCACTATTTAATACTTAAACTAAAGTACACACAGCCAGTAACACAAGACCCATAACAAGTTAAAACCCATCAATTTTTCAACAACATACATTAGGCTAAAGTGCTAATCTGATAAAAGTGATGCCAAGGACACAAACATACTTACAGAATATGTCATAAATGTCTAACAAAATTACTATCATAACAAGGTCAACCAAAATATCACTATATATAACTATTCACATCACAATGACTAAACAATCACTACACATTTTTATTGGCTCGAAGAAGGAGCAACTTTTCAAAGTGTTCATCGGTGAGTCTATTTCTTCTTGCAGTCAGCACTTGTTCACCAAGACTGAACAGACGTTCAATAGGTGCACTAGATAGCAGAGGTGTATTAGTGTTCAGAAATATCTTCTTGACTATAGGGTAACTGTTGACAGAAGATATTTCTCTGGAAGGGTCAGCCAGATACAGTTCTATCTGAGAAGATATGCTGACACTGGCTGCTGTCGATTCTTTGAAGTTGAAGAAGCTGTCTTCAGCAGTTAGTGCAGAAGCTTCAGTTGACCCATGCTCAGGTTCATCCAGTTTCTGCATGGCATCAAGGAGCAGAGCCTTGCCTCTGAGTTTCTGCTCTTCGCTGTCCATCCATCGCAAACAGAACTGCGGATACACTATGCTAGCCAGAATGAGCTCTTTGTGCTCCAGAATGTGATTGAACCGAGCCAAAATGCCTTTAAGAAGAGCATCGACTAGTGGCACAATGAGCTTCACAGACTGCCTGACTTCGGACAACTTGTTTTTCAAGCACATAATAGTGGGGATCAGGATTCCCATGAAGCATTTCAGCTCCGACTGCAGGATGTCCAGAGCCATTGCCAGGGGCTGCATTGCTTGCACAAACTCAGCAACAAAGGTCATTTCAGCAGGCCTGAAGATGGCAATTCCAATCTCTTCACATATCTCATTCAGCAAGCCTTCACCCTGAGTTGAAATGCGGTGAATACTCTCCATCGTATAGAAAGTGGAATTCCATTGCATCACATTGGGAACAATCAATGCCAGATCACACTTATCGCGAACCACCTCAGCAGCTTGGGTGCTGCAACTAGCTTCATTCCAAGCAGCATAGCATTTGGCCATGGTGCTTTGCATGATCTTTTTATACTGTGCATCATCACAAGCAGATTCAGCATCATGCACGGCAACTAGATTCAATGTATGTGCTGCACATCTCTTTATAAGTCAGCTGTCACACTGTTGTAAATCACTTCACCATCACCATTGTCATCCTCATCTTGGGACAGAATGCTTGTAGTCTGAGATCTCTCACATTCTGCAAAGACATTGAAAGCCTCTACAAAATTGCTGCCATTGTCAGTAATTGTCGCGCACACCTTTTGATCTATTTTGTACTTGATTTGAATTCTCTCAAGAGTTGATGCTATGAGATCATATGTATGCCTCCCCTGTATTCTGCAGCATGACAAAGCAGCTGACTGTCATTAAAGTGTGTCACAGTTGATCCAGTGTATGGTGATGCCAAAGAAACTACGATTCCGATGGGTCCAAATGTCAGCTATAGTGCAAACAGTTGAAACACTTGCTAAAGTTTCTATCAGATTCTCCTTCATATCACTGAACTGTTTCTCCACCTGTTCGACAAGAGTTTTCCTGCTCATGAGCACCTTTCCTGGCTGAAGGCCAGTTACAAGACTGGTGAAGGATGGCTGCTTGACAACGCTGTAACACTGCATGTCATTCACCACAAAGTCAATGATCAAACTATCCACCTTGGACTGTGTGACATGACCAGAAGCAATGAATGCTGCAATAGACAGCTGTGTTAATGATTTTTTGTCTGACTTGTCAGGCCCAGAATCAACTGCTTTCCTTTTCAAACTACTTAGCTTTCCAAGTGCGATAGGATGTGATGTCTGAAGATGCTTTTTTAAATTCGCCATACTTTATGCTGAAGTTCTGTAAGTCTTCTTTGTCGGTGGACATAGCTTACATTTCACATTAATCTTTTTTCCATCATTTGTAATTAGGTCAAAGAATTATGTGTAAACAGATCTTTCAAATGAATTTCGACTTTCCATCTCTGAGCGAAAGCACTACGCAGAAAAATAAACGGATGTGGTGGAATATCTATTTATTGCAAATGTTTTATTTTATAACCTCTGTCAAAATGTGGCTCTGATTGGCTGAAGCTTAAAATAAAGGGACTGCTAGAAATACAAAAAAAAAAAGAAAAAGTTAACTGTATAGAACTTTTTTTTATATAAACATGAACCTACAGTGAATGAATTTTCTAAGTTGTCTTTAATATCTGAATAAAACACTGATTTTGTATCTGAAACACCTAAATAGTCCATAGAGCAGTATAAACAACTGAAATGCTGCAAGAGGAAGCTGTTCTGTTAGAAAAATAAGTGAAGCCCTGTCCTTTGCATTGGCCATGGGTATGGTTTCTCCTGCAAAAAAGTTTTCTACAAAAAAGTCCCTCTTCGGGCATTTGAAAAGGTGGCAAACCAATTACTTACTTACTCTGCCTGTAGCCTCAGTTTCAAAAATATATCTACATATAACCAAATATCCAAATTATTTTGCCCTAAGAAATGTATGATGTTTAATTAACACAACATACATTACAACAACTATATTACCAGTAAAGCAGATCAAAGATGGCCATACATAGTAAAAGTCATCTTTATTGTACCACTTCAAATCACCAGTGGCCATTTACTTCCTTCAAGACATGCAGTGGAGGAATACAACTGCCTGTCACCAGCGGGGAGTAAAAAGACAACTCAATCATTCTTTAAATGGCTTTTCTGCTGGACTTTGTTGTTTTAAATAACTAAGTATATTCTACACACAACAGAGTTTGTGCCGCCTGCTGCGGTCTTTGAGTTTGCCGCCCCTCCCCGTCACAAAATAAAACATATCTTTTGTGGGGATTTTTCCAATCATAGTACCTGGCTGTCAGTCCAAAGACAAGTGCTCCAGATTATGCAGAACGCTCTGCATTCGACCATAAATGTACCCACTGTTCTGCTTTGAACAGCTTTGGCTCCGCTACACAACTTTTGATTGGTTCATATACCACAATTACTGCCAATTGGCATCAGAATCCCCCTAGAGCAGCCCTTCATGCGGCAAACCCCTACCCCCCAAAGCAGCCCCATACCCAGCAATTCCAGTGTTCCATTACTTGGCTATTTCTCCCCACTTACCATAAACACTATTCAGACTTGTCAGTGTGCATACTGCTTTCTTTCTTACTTCTACAATGATAACAGATATTGAAATAAAAGAGCATAAACACTGATAACCATTTGCTAAAGAAACAGCACAGTCTCACAGTGAAAATAGACTTAGCATGACCATGTAAACATATTTGCCCTTGAAACTCACATTCATTGAAACAGCACTAAAACTCACATTCAAAGAAAATGCATCTGGCCAGTGGAGGACATCCACACAACAGGCCACTCTAATACAATATGCAGAGGATTCCACTCTCACTTATACATCTGAAACATGGTACACCTTCAAAAAGTTATTCAGGAAGCTTCAACAGCCACCAAAGCATGGCTTTGTAAAACTCATAACTTAAGCTCAACCCAAAAAAGACCAAACTACTACTTTTTTCCCCAAATCCCACTGTCATGAAAAAACAAAATTTAAATGTCCTCTCTTTTGATAATACAACTATTGAAGTCACTTCTCATAGCAAATTATTAGGAGTGATTGTGGATAATAATTTTACATTCAACCTGTATACAGAAAATTGCATAAGAAAAACTCATCAAAAACTAGGAATGCTTTACAGAGCCAAAAACTTTCTCACCGACACAACTGAAACTACACTTGACACTACTAATCCCCTCCCCACACCTCTTTATGGTGCTTTCATCCTCACCAACCTCCAGGTTTCACAAAACTTAAAACTTGAACAATGCAACAATAATGTTGCTAAATGAACTCTGCACTGCAAATGGTATACCACATGCTCAGAAGTATGCATGCACCTCCCATAGGCAATAATTGCAGAGTTTACACAGCTGCAGTAGGGTGGAAGTGAACTAGGGCACACTCCCTGGCAGCAGTATGATACAGCACCAACAACTTCTATCTCCTCATCTGCCATGGGCATAGGTCAGACTGAGCCCATGGAAGGCTAACGGGGGTCCGTGAATGAGGAGAAGAACTGGTGACAGCTGATGGTCAGCTGTGGGAGGATGACAAAAAAAAGTAGCTGTAATGTATTTGTGTGGTTTATATTTATGTATTTTTATGCACACAGCCTATGAAGTTTATTTTTATATAAGTGTGAATGGCATTAAGTAATTGATTTGGCTATGATGTTTGAGTAGTTGAAATATTTGGTTGTGCACATCAAGTGCTGAGAAATGCTTGAGGAGGCTGATACGTTGGTAGTGAAATACAGACTGTAACCAATAAAGTTATTTTTCATACTTCTTTTTCAGCATGCATTGTTTACAACACACACACACAGACACGCACATACACGTACAGAGTGGCAAAAAGTAAAGCAAACCTCAATGAATAGTGAGAGTTTCTAAAGGGTAAACTTAATATATGAACAAGTTCACTAAAAAACAAAACCAGCTACTTACAGCACTAAATCCACAAGCTAGAACACAGATCCTTTCATAATGGCACCATTTTCTTTTACTAACTAGTAAAATTGACACAGGAAAACTGCTATAAGAAGTTCAAGGAAGCTGGCATTAACTGCTGCCGTAGTTATCTGGTTCTCCTCTACTTGCTAAACTAAATTTGCATTTTAAATGTATCATGTATGCAGCATCACCCATTTGGAACCTGTGTCTACTGATTTTGCCATGTTGATGACACTGTCTTCTTCATGTAGACCAGGTCTAAGCTTCTGGTCTGTGTGTGTCACCAAACCCTGCTTTCTCTTTGCAGAGCTTCAGTTGCTCAGTACTACCTGTTCTAGCAACTATCTCAGGTGCCAGATTTGTTATTCAAAACTGGTTTATCTGAGAGTCCATAGGACTTGCAGCATCTACTCCCAGCTCAGACTGTGACTAGACTTGTGTCTACTAAGTACACTGAGCTGAGACTGTGTTACTAACTGCATCTTTTTAAACTAAACTGCCCTTCCAACACCAAGCTAAGTATAGCATGCTGCTAAAAGTGGAAAAGGGGGAATTTTTTTTTTTCATTTCTATGTACATTGCTAAAAAAAGATCAAGAATACTAATGAATGGAGTATCAGAACAATGAGGTCTAGATAAAAGGAGAATGGGGGGGGGGTTAGTGAAAAAGAAACTGGTACGTTTCATATATTAAAGAAAAAAATGCCATCTGTACAAAGCTGTAGAAAAAATAGTTTCTCTGTCCTAAGGCATCAGAAATGTAATGACAATGTCTCCTAGTTTTTCTTTTCATCATTTGAGCTAACTGTCTGGCTTAAAGTTAGTAATAAATCAATTTGAGGTATATGTTGAGGAACTGTAATTAGTGGACACACACCAAGCTTCTGACTTACAGCTCGTGTTATTCACTATTTTAAATACTTATTGTGTATGCTGAATGCTGACCATTCCTGAGCATAGTACATCTCTTGAGACTCAACTGGTATTGATTGCTTCAGTAGTTTCAAAATTAGTTAGCAGTATATTACAAATTTACAGCTGTCAGTTTAGCATTGCAAATGAACCTTGAGGCAATGCACTTATAAAGTAAATGGCAAGTCTCTGCAGATGGTAATACATAGAGACAGGACTGTTGCACGTCAGATGCTTTAACACAGTGGTAGTAAAGCCTATACAGAATGGCAACAGGGAACTGAAGCTCTCTCTACTTTCTTTACATGCACTGTATTTACCAACATTTCTTATCTATGTACTTACGATTTGTAACAGGCTGCAATACAGCACCTTATTTATTTTTCCTGATGGATTTTCAGTTGTTGCTTATTTTTCTCTCGAAATAACCATAAACGGCAACGCGGGAAAGGGAAAACAAGCAACTGCACAACCGCGAACTACGTTAATCAACCACAAGGTGCCAACATGGAAATCTCATTCTCTTCTTTTATTTAACAGTGGGTGGCATGCATCCATGCGTATGACACACACATGGTCCTCCTTAAAGGAGAACACTCCACAGTGTTAACAAGGTTCTTTTTTTTTTCTCGCTCCACCAGCTACGTGGTTGAATTCAATCAAAAGTAATGCAAAAGTAAATGAGACTTGCATTACTAGTTATTAAAAAAAGTAATACATTACAGTTACTGCATTACTGTATTGACAAGTAACACAGAATATTACTAGTTACTTAGAAATGTAATATATTACAGTAATGAGTTACTTTTGTAATACGTTACTCCCATCACTGCACATTCTACTATTCCTCTCCTGCATATTGTACTTTGTTTGCTACTGATATCTGTATTACATAGCAGCTGAAAATACTCCATTGTAATGCTGGCAGCCTGAGACAGGCATTTATTCCTGACTTTTACAGCACAATTATATATACAGACAGTACTACCATTACTATATTTTTGATTTATTACTGCTAATATTAGGAGGTATTTTGTACTCACCATAATGCCAATGCAGCCAGGCCAGTCGCTGGGCATGAGCCTCGTCATTCTGAGACCTCTTTGCAGCAGCTGTATGGGGAGAGATGACACATTAATCACACCTGCACAGTCTGAAGTTTAACTTTTTCCATACTTAGAGATACATAAGACTGCATACTTACAGACATGTGGGACATCCTGCACTCAGGCTTCTTGGATCCACTGGTCCAAGAGTGCACCCCTTCTCTGCTTCAGGTCATTGTGGTGGTAACGTACCTGCTCACCAGTCTGGGGTATGCCAGTGGCACTGGTAAGATCACATGCAAGCTGGTCCCAGGCCTCCACTTTGTACTGGGAGCCCTGGTACTGGCCAAGCAGCAGCCTGGCATCATGTTTTTTTACTAGGAGTCCATCCATGACCCTGGACTCCGGGATGCTCAAACACTGCATTCGGAAACGATCACCTTCACCCACACCTGACATTTTGGTCCTGCTGTGAGCAATCCCAAATGGTTATGGCTGTATTCCCACCTGTGGGGTTTAAATAGGGCAGTTTTCCCATACTTTTTCTCAATTGGCCAGTTTTAATATGCTGAACTACGCTTAGCTCCACTCAAATCCGCATAGCAATGCTTACGCCAGATAAGCACAGCTGAAAGCAGGTAAGCAATGCTTACACTAGCAAAGCATTGCTTAAATCTATTTTTTTTCAGTAAATTTATAATTTATTTTTTACATTTACATTTTACACATTCCCACCCCTACTGTGCTATATATGAGCCATATGATTGACATCTATCATTCAAATTCCTTAAAAGTTTATTAAATAAATTAGTAGGGGGGATTTGAACCAAACATGTTCTACATGCTAAACCATGGCAATACTACTATGCTACAGCAGCTGGATAATGTTTTTTATCACAGTAGCACTTGTTTATCATTTTCAGGATTTCAACCAGACTAAGCATAGCGGCGCGCCGAGCAAACAAGCTGCGCACTGCTTAAATTTTGGTTTTATTTAATGGGGAAAAATACATTTTTTATATTTTTATTACTTTCCTCTTGCCCTACTGCTTCCATGCATGTAGGACAAGAGTACATACATTTGGGTGTGTGCACATGAAGGCTGTTGCCTTCTAGGTGTGTTTTTTTCTTTTTATTTCAGTGTCCGCAGACACTGAAATGTTACCTACATGCATTTCAGTGTCTGCGGACAATAGTTTAGTACATAATATTAGAGCCAGGCTCTAATATTATGTACATTGACACTCGTCTGTATCACAAAGTGCCATACGGCACTTTCTGAGTGAAGGGGGTGTGTTACATGTGCAGGCACTGCTGAAACATGCCCCTGCACTCGTTCATGGTTCATATCCATTTAGATTAAACAGCACAGTGCCTTCATGCATATGCAAGGTGCTCTGCTATTCTAAATGGACACAAAACACTCCATGCAAGAATAGTCTTATTCTTGCATGAAGCTTCGTGAATCCCAGGGAATATCTATCAAATGTTTATAAACAAGTTAGGGAAGATGCACAGCTCAGAAGAGAGAAAGTATAAGATGAAATATTTAATTTGTTAAACTATGTAAACAAATGTAGTGCATTGACACTTTATATTCTACTCTTACTAGCTCTAAATGTGTTATATTGTTTTGTTGTTAAATGTAAATTAATTTCTAATGCTTTTAACTGGAATTAAAATACTCCATTGTATTTAGCTTTGAGACAAATGAAGAAATGAAGACAGAGCAGAAGCCAAAGTAGCACAAATGGCAGAGAAGTTCGAATAAAATAGACTATGTTAGTTCAGGCACATGTACACAAAAACAGAACACAATAGGATGAAGATGATTTGGGATAGATTAGAAGGCAAGAGGAAATAAGGACATCCAGCAAAGAGGTGGGTGGATTGTGTGAAAGAAGACCTGTGATGATTAGGCATGACTGTCGAAGAAGGTAGAAGAGTGGCATTACATTAAGAGAGATGGTGACCGTTGACACAATACCTGAACCCCATGTAGAAAATGGGGGAAAAGGGACTTAATGATATTTGATGATGATAATTTTAATTTAGCTTCATTATTCTGTAACTTATTGCAAACCTTCTGAATTTTATCTTTAAATTACTGTAGTTTAGGGCACTCCTACAAGATGTCTTACCCAATCTCTCTTTTTTATGCATTCAGGCTCACTGCACTACAAGAAAACACAAAAGGTAGCAGTGTCTCTATAGTCAAAACAAAATTTCACCTCCAGACTTGTTAGACAGAATAACAACCTGGAAATCTTCCATGTCTAAATAAACATTAGTTAAACCCATATCATATCATGTCATATCATATCATAGTACCCCCTTCACCCATACCTCCTACAGGACTAGTATGGAATCCCTAAGCATTCAGACACACATCATTCTCCTAGGGTATTTCAACTACCCTTCCATCAGCTGGAAGACTTATATATCTCCTAACATGTATGCTCTCAAATTTCTGGACTTCATAAATCAGAGCACAAATCAATCAAATTCACCATAAGCTTGAAGCCAGAAGCATCATTCAATAACTTGGCATTCAGAGGTTATGCTAAAGCTAATCTAGTAAAACTGAGTGATGGCTTGGCTTAATTCTACCTTCCCTTTTACCCAGATGACCCCCTCTGTGAATGCGGAATCCTTCACTCTCAGATTCTATGAAAATGTAAATAGCTGCATAGCTGCATTTGTTCTTCTCCAAAGTAAACAGAATTCCAAATTCAAAACTAAATCCCTGAGATGGAAACCAAGTATAAACAGGCTCTACTATAAAAGGATAAAGCTCATCACACATAAAAATAAATGTAACTCTCCAAATACTAAATATGCTTTTGCAAAATTAAACATGGAGATCTGGTCCCTGATAAAATTATCCAAATGCAGTAACAAGGTAAAGATAGCCACTCTGGCAAAAGACATAACACCTTCTTCAACTATGTTAGAAACCTCAGAAACAGTGCTCAAAACTGTGCAAAACTAATAGTAAAATATAACATACTCTATCCCATGGGAGATAGCAAATTTATTAACGGATATATTTAGCTATAATTTCACCCCCTCTCCCTTGCTTTCTCAAAACATATGCCAGCATCCATAACCCCCCTCAAATCTCCAAGGAAGAAGTCCTCAAAGCACTGTCCAAGGTCAAGAATGCTGTTTTCATGGGATAATGTACTAGGCTGCTTACTGGTCACCCTAAAACATGAATTGTCAAACTTCATATGTAGGTTGTTAACAGATGGGCTTGATTATCCACATGTATCGATAGGGTAAGTATGCAGTGCGGGGCACAAACAAGAGTAGTCTATCACAGACATTAAGGATGTCTTTCTTGAATACAACATGTGAACATTGGTCAATATTAGAATTTCTAAAAATAGTAGTGTAAGCTCCATTGTGGGATCAAATACATTGCTGTTCCACTTAATTGTAGCCCCTTCTCCACCACCTTACCTTATCATTTCTTTGCAAATACTGGGAAGAAGAACAAGACTAGCACATGCAAACTGAATGCTGGGAAATTAGCATACGAACTAAAAAAAATGAATGCAGTTATTTTGTAAATATATTTTGTTGCCCAAGGGAACGTATTGACCTCAGGCACTATGCTTTCCCTCTGTGTAAGTCCATTCATTCTCCAGCTATAAAGAGTTAAGACATGATAGAACAGGGATGGGCATCTCATTATATTTATGTCTCTCTGGACTATCGTTTTGCTATGCAGTACTATGTGAATGTAAGGCTTTTGAGGAAACGATGTTTGTGTGGGATGTGCATGCATGTCTTACTGCCCCCATCTGCCCCAGGTGCTTTCTCAGTCCTCTTACTATGTAAGTTAATATAGCCATTTCTGTGTGTAACCCTTTGATCAAATGCTTCAGTTCCAGGGATTACCGCTTAATTAGCTGTTGGGAAGGAAGTACCAAAACTTGGAAAATGAGCTTCTAGCTATTCAAATTATCTGAAATTCACCATTTTACATTTAGCATATTATCTCATATACTAGGTGAAGGAACTTTCTTTTGGTGTGTTTGTTCCTCCCTGACATACTAACTGATACATCATGCCTCAAAATGTAACAGAGACTCAAATAACAGTGTAGAGTCTCCAGGTGCAGGAAAACAGTGTGTGTGTGTGTGTGTGTGTGTGTGTGTGTGTGTGTGTGTGTGTGTGTGTGTGTGTGTGTGTGCAGGGCTGGCTATGCAATTGCTGGGCACAATTTAGGATATTTTAGGGCCCCCAAACTACACCCACCCCTCACCCTTCTCTGGCACCACACTTCTCCCATGGCCTATATTATACTATTAAGAGCAAAATAATGTTTCCTTAGCTTACATTTTGATAGAAAAAAAGCATGTTAAAACAAAACTACTTACTTATACAGAGTAACTTCTTTTATAATCTTCAGAACTTTGCAAATGTTGTCAATGCCTCAGCATTCTGCCTCCTGACATTTTGTGGATAAAAAAATAGCAGGAATATATGGTATTACATGTAATATAAGCTAGTTTACTATTAAGAGCAAAGCAATATATGTGTGTGTGTGTGCGTGCGTGCGTATGTGTGTGTGTGTGTGTGTGTGTGTGTGTGTGTGTGTGTGTGTGTGTGTGTGTGTGTGTGTGTGTGTGTGTGTGTGTGTGTGTGTGTGTTTGTGTATACATACATACATATATATATATATATATATATAATTGTATAAAACATGTTAAAAATGTACTTACTTATAAGCAGTCATTCTACACAATCTGCAAATGTCTTTTATTTTTCAGGCTTTGTATTGTCACAATCTGTGGGTAAGGAATTTGTCTTCCTTTATATTCTGTAAAGCCTCACAATGCTTCAGGTTTCTGCCTCATCACGTAGAGTGGTTAAAAAGTATCAGGAATTAGTTATTATGTACTATTGTTTTATTAGAATATAGTTAAACATAAATCTGGTTAAAATACAACAGTACTTATGTATATAATTGTTTGTCATGAAAAGGCTTTGAAACTGTCATTGAAATTTCATATTGTTTGTACCCAGCAGCATCTTTACAGAGATTGGTGAGACAGAACTATTTTGTTTCATCACATTTTATGAATAATATTAACATTTTCTAGCTTTTTTTCTCTTAAGTATTTTAACATTCTGAAGTTTATTTTTTGTTCCATCATATTAAGTATTGCATGATTGAATATATCTTGCAGCATGACTGACCTCAGACAAGATATGAGCAATTTTAATTTGAAAAGCTTTTTCTTCTAATGTCACTGTAAGAAGCAGTATAAAAATATGCCAGAGGAATTAGAACATTAGGAAATCTAGTGTCTCTCTCACTTAAAGCAGAGAATTACACTTCAAGAAATGTGTAAAGGTTTCCAAAATATGAAGACTTGGTTACAATGCTGCTTACAAAGTAAATCTTTCTTGGTTTCTGTTGTATAAACTCTTTCAAACTACTGTCAAAGTTTAATTTTCTAGTCTCATCACAGTGGTCTTGTAAAGCCAGTGTTAAAGCAGGATTTGAGTATTATTGTTGGGCATAAATGAAAGAAACTTCCTTAGTGATGCACAGAGGACAACTCAGAGCCAGCAATAACTTATATAACATTTTATTAACCAGAGTTAAACACGTTTGTTCCTAAAATTCACTGGAACTTCATCAAAACTAAAATATGTGTTCATAAATTTGATCCCTTAACCTCGTGGTGGTTTTACCCACATAAAAGACAGGGCATTTTAGGCATTGGGCTAAATATACCACATTTGTGGAACAACAATTACTATAATTCAGGGGATAATTTCTCAGATTCCACTCAAAATGGTATGAATAGTTCAGCTTTTTGCTATTGACTCAAGCTACTGCACTGTCAGGTCGGGACGACATTAAGAATTCACCTCCCCAGTTTGTGTTTAATGATTGGAAGGTTTGTTTGTTTTATCATGTGATCCTTAAGAGGGATATTTAAATGTTTATTTTAACCTAATATTTTAGTTCTGATGAAGTTCAGTGAATTTTAGGAAGGAAAGCACTTAACTCTGGTTAATAAAGTTTTATACATTATTGCTAGCTCCGAGTTGTCCTCTGTGCATCATTAAGGAAGTTTCTTTCATTTATTCATTTGTGGATTCATATTTCTCAGATTCGCATAATCGTCAGATGTGTTTGACCATAAGAAAGATTTGAGTGATTTTAATTCAGAAAGCTCCTTTCCTTGGTCATCACGTTCAGTGGTATTGTGAAAAATATCTGTAGAGCAATAAGGGCATGTAAATCCAGCATCTCTGTCACTCACAGGAAGGAATTCTATTTCCAGGATTTTCAGAGTTTCCAAAGTATGAATAATTTGCTTCAGTGTTTCTACTTCTATTTTTCTTGCTTTATATTCTACAAGTTCTTTTGAAATGTTGCAGTCAAAATCTTTTGCTTCACCACATTCTTCAATAAAGTCTATATTTCAAAATGGGGTTTGAGCCCAATCTTCAAGCGTGATTGACTTTAGATAAGACTTGGACAATTTTAATTTGTAAAAGCTCCTTTCATGATACCACCAAGAGTGGTATTATTAAAATGTGTATAGCAATAAAAAATGGAAATGTAGTTCCTTTCTACAATACTACTGTCACTGGTACTATTAAAAATATTTGTACAGCAAAAAAAAAATGGATTCCAGAATGTAAGTGTTTCCAATGTATAATGGACAAATTAGTTTTGGTGTTCCACTTACTGACAGATAATTTTTTCTTGCTTTACTTTCTGAAAATTCTTTTAAAAATTTTGACTATTGCAAGACTGTTAAGTCTATTTTTGGAGCATAGTTGATCTCAGGTATGATTTTATCAACTTATGTCTGGAAAACCTATTTTCACCTGATGTCACTGTGACTGCTATGGTTAGAAAATATGCAGATTAATAAATAATTAGGAAATCCAGTAGATCTCTCATTCAATGTCAGGAATTTAAGGATTTTTAAAGGCTGTCTGATGTAGGAAGATAGAAGAATAGGTTTTAGTGCTTCCATTTCTTCAACTAACATATGACCATCTGTTTACTAAATGTACAAGTTCATGTCCCTGAATGTGTTTCACATAAGTTAATGCAATTTCCAAGTCTGCAGCATGTTCTTGTAACTCATCCTTTGCAATTTGCTGAAATTTAGTTAAAAAGCCAAGTAACAGGGCATGTTTTTTTCAGCTGCTGAAACAATGGCTCCCAAGACTGCATAACTTTGTCTACCACTTGACTGAAGCATTCTACTTTGTGAGGTTGATTATGATCAATAATGAGATCATCAGGAGACTCATGTCTGCTGTGCCTTTTTCTCTTTCTCAGTCACTTTGCCTTGAATTCTGAGTATACCTCCAAGTCATTTGCAAGTTCACTTGCACCAATGAAGACTAGTTCAAAGCCAGTCTCTCTATATGTCTTGACCCAATGCAAGAGATTTTCAGATGAAGAAAGGCCTGCGTTAAGATTTGCTGCAATTCTTTGTAGCTCTTTGCTGACAAAATTTACTTGAAACAGCCAGTCATACCTGAATACCAATGAAACGATAAACTTATAATCTTTCATTTGGTTAGCTATTCATTCAGCTACACTTCTTGACTGAGCATCTTCTGAAATTTCTGCTATCCCAATAAGTGCATTATAGAAATTGCCAGCTTGATGCCTTACGGTGTTTATACATTGTATTTGACATTCTCAACTGGTTTAACACAGAGGCTTTACAGAAAGATATGTCACATGCTTTCAGAAAACTGCATACCTGTTTGTTGATGCTAAAAAAAGCATGCAAAGATGCTGAAGTGTTCCAAAAAATGTCAATGCATCAGGACAGGTTTTTGCCATATCTCCTAGTACTAAGTTATAGTTGTGACAAGCACATAGAATAAAAATGCTCTTGGATTGTTGTATAAAAGTTGAGCCTGAACACTGGATTCCTTTCCTTTCATGTTGGCTCCATTATCATAGAATTGACCATGGATATTATTTAAGTGTAACCCTAATTTTTCTAGTTCCTGCTGAACCACATTATACTGATTTTCCCCAGCGGTGCTCTCTATACCTAAAATGTGATAAACTGCTTGCACACATCAGCTGGTGTATCAAGAACTGTACCATCAGAGACATATCTAATTGTCAAGGGCATCTGTTCCTGATTAATATCTGAAGTGAAATCAAGAATTACAACAAAATACCTTACAGCCTTTACTCAAAGTGTGATGTTCTTTCTCACTGCATCTTATATAATATTGATGAGTTCATTCTGAGTACATTTGTCAAGGTAGTGGTTGTGCATTTCCATAGTAGAAATTCATCACAGATGGTCTTGAATGACTGGGTTAAACCTTCCAAGCAGTTCTATAATCCCAAGAAAGTTGCCATTATGCGAACTTACTACCCATTTGGTAGTTTTCTTTTGTAGTAAACTTTTGAAAAGTGTGCTCCATTCTCATTTGGAGGAAATTCAGTCAAAAGTACTTTCGGTGGTCCATTTTTACTAGGTAATCTCTCACATGTTGGCCAGTTCTTTCTGGCCATGTGGCAGGGCCATCTATTATGTTACACTGACCTTCAAAAGAGGCACTGTTTAGTTCTCCTTCTACAACCAAAATGTTCATCCCTTCACTTTCCTGAAGGTACAGTCTTCTGCTGCTGGAATATCCTCTGTATCTCTTCTGTCACTGCATTCCATGATCTCTCCAGTGGCATCGCAGTGAGACTTTTGTAAGTCATCAGCTTGTGCTGTTTTGTCATTTTCTGTCAGCTCCACAGGTTTGATCAAAACATTTCTTCACCACACACACTTACATTTTCCAAGTCTGACTCTTCAGATGTCTCTGAGGTATGCCTTTTTGAAGTACTTATGTATCTCATCCTTTTGCGTTTCTAAAGTAGCCTTTCTTGCATGGCTCAGTTTTCTTTTCATACTTCCACTAAAGTACTTCTTTTCAAAGTATCAAGTTCTTGCAGGTGTATTCATGATGGGGTGGCTGAAAACTACAATGGTGATTTAAACAAAATATCTTGCAGTCCAACTCGTGTGGTTTTATCCTACCACTACATCTATTTTTATTGAGATACATTTCATAAACTATATGCACAATCTAAATAAAACACACTGCATAAAAACAAGTGATTTACTAATGCAAGGCCTCAATTGCCAGTGCTGCAAACTTTTAAAAGTCGGTCAGAAGGTAAACCTTTTCAACCTCAGTGGACGGTCCTGACCACAGAGTGATAATCTCAGCGAGGCAGCTAGGCAAAGAGTCAATGAATTATATACTTTAAGTATTGTCCATGACTGCAAAGGAAGTAATAAGAAGTTATGTCTTACCATAACGTTCCATGTTAGTCATCTTCTTCTCGCCTTCTTTCTTGCTGGATGGGTTCGGAGCCGATCCTCGGCTCTGACTCGGCCTATAGTATAGCTCGAGCGCTATTTTTACCGGCTCGAGGCAGCCCTATATCCCACAATACCATGCGCTAACTCTCCAGATCTCGTTTGGAAGCTAAGACATAGTATAAAAAGTAATATTATAATAATAATATTATAATTCTCTTTTACGAGTACAGGTTACCTGCTAGTAACACTAAGGATACCATGAAAGATGCAACATAATGTATCTCCAGAGATGGAAGGACTCAGAACCTCGAGTCTATCCAGGCTAGGGGGCAGGAGGGAGGGACGCAAGAAAGAAGGCGAGAAGAAGACAACTAACATGGAACGTTATGGTAAGACATAACTTCTTAATGTTAAGTTGTCATTCTCGCCTTCATTCTTGCTGGATGGGACAGCGTCCCTAGCATCTTAGTCCAGGGTGGCTCAATGGAACAGACTCCTGAGTACAGTGGAACCAAAATCAGCTCTATTTCTGGAGGCTAGATCAAGCTTGTAATGGGCAATAAAGGTATGTTTGGACGCCGATGTAGCTGCTGCTCAAATGGCATCTAGTGGTAACCTTGCTTGAAAAGCCGTTGAAGTTGATAGTGCCCTGGTTGAATGAGCTTTAGGCCTAGAGGATAGTTGCCTGTGTCTCAACTCATAGATCAAGCTACTAATAGATGTCAGCCATCTGGAAAGAGTAACTTTCAATACTGGAAGCCCTTTCTTGCCTGCAGCATAAGAGAGGAAGAGCTGGTCTGACTTTCTGAATTGTTTTGTCCTGTCAAGGTAATACCGTAATTGGCGATGAACATCTAATGAATGTAATTTTTGTTCAGCCCTGTTGGTATAGTCTGGGAAAAAGATGGGCAAATCAATGGAGTGGTTTAGATTTGCTTCCGATAACATTTTTGGTAGGAAGGAAGGGTTTGTTCTGAGAGTTACCCTATCTTTATGAAAAACCAAACAGGGAGGACGGGCAGACAAGGCTTGAAGTTCCGATACCCTTCTGGCAGATGTTATAGCTACTAAAAACAGCGTTTTCCAAGAAAGAAGCTTGAGGGAGCAAGAAGCTGCCAGTTCAAAAGGGGGTAGAATTAGTGAGGTTAGAACTAAATTCAAATCCCATTGTGGGGGGTGGATCTTTGACTAGAGGTCTGAGCAACAAGATGCCCTTGAGAAAGGCTTTACAGAGTTTGTGGGACATAATATTTGCTTCTGAGAGTCCAACATGAAAATTAGCAATGGCCGCTAATTGTACCCTGATGGTGGCCGATGATGACCCCGAATGAAAAAGCTCCGCCAGAAAGTCTAGAACCTCATGAATGGGTGCATGGAAAGGATCTAAGGATCTAGTTTGTGCCCAGCGTGAAAAATGCTTCCATTTACTCGCATAAGTCTTCCTAGTATTGGATTTATGGGAAGCCAGAATTATATCACGAACAGGAGGAGAAATAAGGGGAAGCCTGGCTATGGCTGGAAGTGGAGCAACCAAGCTGTGAGGTTGATGGAATGTAGAGACTGATGCAGCTTGCCCGTGAGGTGGGTCAATAGATCCGGAAGGGGTTCCAGATGCCAAGGCTGTTCCAGTAGGTATTTGTGCAAGAAAGGGAACCAAACTTGTCGAGGCCAAAACGGGGCAATGAGGATCATTTTGGATCTCAATGCGGTTGCTTTCTGAATTAGTTGCGGGATCAATGGAAAGGGAGGAAAGGCATAAAGAAGACCCCGGGGCCAAACGTGAACAAGAGCGTCTCTGAGGGGCTGGCCTGGTAGAGGAAAAAGTGCGAAGAAGTCGAGGCACTTGCTGTTTTGTGGAGTTGCGAAAAGGTCGCAGCAAGGCTGGCCCCACTTCCGAAAAATTCCATCTACTGCCGCTTGATTTAGAGACCACTCGTGAGGCATGAGGATAGTTCTGCTCAATCTGTCTGCTATGACGTTGGACTTCCCGGGGATGTGCGTTGCTATCAGAAACCGTTGAGATGAAATCGCCCATTGCCAAAGTCTGAGTGCTTCTTGACAGAGAGGGTAGGACCTTGTTCCGCCCTGCTTGTTTATGTACCACACCACAGACATATTGTCCATTTGAATTGCTATAGTCCCCGTGGGAAGAGAGCTCTGAAGGGCCTGCAACGTCAAAAGCACTGCCCTCATCTCCAGGACATTTATGTTCAGGTGGCATTCTGACTGTTGCCAAGTGCCCTGGACCGTCCTGCCCTGATAATGCCCCCCCCACCCGATCAGGGAGGCATCTGTTGTGACAGTGGCAACTGGAGGAGGGAGAACAAAGGGTCTGCCCTGAAAAAGCTGAGGGGAAACCATCCACCAGGAGAGATGTTTCTTGCAAGATGGTGTTATCAAAATGTTGTGGGTCATTGGCAGCTGTTGAAAGGACCACTGAGAAAACAGCATCCACTGAAGGAGTCTCATGTGGAAGCAGGCTAATGGAAGTAGAAGAATCGCCGCCGCCATGAGGCCCAACACTTTCAATACTAGCTTGACTTGGACTCTGCTGGGCTGAAACAGAAGCTGAACATTCTGCCTTATGTCTGTCACTCTCTGAGGTGGTAATGTTGCAGACATTTCTGTGGTGTTTAATATGGCGCCTATAAAGTTTATACATTGACAAGGCAACAAGGAGGACTTTGCAAAATTTATAGAAATACCCAGGCTGTTGCAAAGATGGATAGTATAATCCCTGGCCATTATGAGATCCTGTTTGGTGGTAGCAGAAATGAGCCAGTCGTCTAAGTATGGAAACACCTGGAATCCTTTCTGTCTCAGGTGAGCCGTGACCACTGCCAAACATTTGGTGAACACCCGGGGGGCTGTGGTGAGACCAAAGGGCAGGGCCCTGAATTGAAAATGACTGACTCCCAGCCGGAAGCGGAGAAACCTCCTGGAGCGCCTGTGTATTTTTATGTGGTAGTACGCGTCCTGGAGGTCTAACGAGCACATCCAGTTGTCTCTGCCCAAAAAGGGTAGAATGGACTGCAGTGTTACCATCTGAAATTTTGTCTTTAATACATAGTTGTTTAACCTGCTGAGGTCCAAAATGGGTCTCCAATCTCCGGTCTTTTTTGGTACCAAAAAGAATCTGGAGTAGATTCCGGATCCTAGCTGATCTGCTGGGACTGCCTGGATGACTCTTTTGTTTAACCGCTTTTTTATTTCTAGCTGAGCCTGACCCCTCTGTGCGGGTAGTATGTCTGGTAGGGGTTTTGGTGGTTGTACCGGAGGGAAAGTGAAAGGAATTTTGTAACCCTCGGATATGATCTTCTGTACTCATGTGTCTTGGGAGATGGATTGCCAGGCTTCCGGGTACAAAGATAATCTTCCCCCGACTGGCTCAGAAGGTGGACAGTCGGGCAGCTTCTCAGGGATGCTGAAAGGGTTGGTCAGGGAAAGATTCCCTGGAACCCTGGTTCTGTGGACACCCCTCTGCCCCTGGGGTGGTGTCTGTTATTATTCCCCCCTCTGCCTCTAGGGGGAAATTCACCACGTGCGGTAGGCGCGACTCCCTGTGGTTTGTGAAACCACATCTTTCCACCCCTCTGTCCCTTAGGATAAGGTCTAGAAGGTGTGGAAAAATGGACTCCCACGGCAGAGAGAGTCTTACCATCTTGCTCGCATCTGGTGAGGGTATTCTTCACCTGAGGCCCGAACAATTCCAAACCGTCAAAGGGGGTGTTGGTGAAGGACGCCTTGAAGGGGTCGGCAAAGTTACAGAGTCGCATCCAAGCGTGACGTCTCAATGCAACGCCTGTGACAGCGGCCCTACTCGCTCCATCGGCTGCATAAGAGATTAGCCGCATGGAGGAGTTAACAATGGAGTTCAGGGTAGCCAGCTGAGAGTTTATTTTGTCCTTAAACCCCGCAGCAGAAGGATCCTGTACCGTTTCACCCAGCTCTGTGAGCAAGTCTCTCTGAAGGCGGGTGAAATGACATAAATAGTTCAGCGATCGCATAGAAAATGTCGCTGAAGCAAAGGTCCGCTTGCCGTACCTGTCCATGGTCCTGGACTCTTTGTTAGGAGGATGAACAGGTACAGAAGGATCTGCTAATTCCTTCTTAGTGGCTGCTGCTACCACCATAGCATCAACTGAAACACCTTTGGTGAGAAAGGATTTGTCATCTGGTGCAGAAATAAATTTAGAAGGCCTCCTAGGGGTAGGTTCCATTGAATCAGGAGCTGCCCATGCCTTTCTAGCCACTACCTCCATTAGTGAGTGGAAAGGGGGAGACACCCAGGAGGTGGAAGGGCGAGATCCAAAGGCGTCAAGGTAAACCGACTCATCCTCGGAAGGTTTGAGAGTGGACCAATTTCCCCTCTGTCTTAGGATCTCCAGGATGTCTGAAAAGGAGACATCCTCAGAGGGGGATCTGGGGGAACCCTCCAACTCATCCAAGTCGGTGTCCAACGTGATAGACTCGGGGGAGTCTATGTGCTTCCCCTTGCACTTTCTTTTCCTAGGGGGGTTCCCCTGAAACTTCAGGGGAACCCTCGGAAGAGGAGGAGATACCCAAAGTGGGTACCTTATGCCTTGGATCTCTGCTGTCGGGTATAGGAGGGTGGCCAGAGACCGTAACAGGCACTACAGAGGGAGGAGCTGCAGAACTTAACCTTGGAGTGGACACTGGGTCCAGCTCACTCCTCATCACCTCGAAGGCTCCCCCATCAGACACCAAAGGTAGCTCCGTCTCCGAAGAGGCCGGAACCGCCCCCGGAACCGACAGAGTAGGCTCCGAGAATGATGTCGGGGCCAAACTAACCAGAGCCGAAGCTCCAAGAGGGAGAGCGGGGTCGGACAAGGGTCCGATGCCACTCGCCCCCTTGGAGCTGACAATTGAGTCCTGGCGCCCGGACCTCTCCATGGACGGAACCAATAAAGAGGTCAGAGCCGACGACACCGGAGCCGAAGGAGGGGGTATCAGCTCTGACGTGGGCAAGGTCATGGTTCCAACGAACTCCGGCTCCGAACCCGAGAGATGAGTTGGAGGAGGAATGGATAACTGTGTCGAAGGAGCCACAGTCTGGTGAGATGGGCTCTGAAGCATTTGGGCCAGCGCCTGAGATTTTATGAGTCTACTGACCACCCTCTCGATGTCGTGATTGGAGAGCCTGGAAGACCTCGATGAATGAGTCCTATGACTCCACTCCTATAGGAGGGGGGACCTCGGAGCCGATGTGACGGACTCTAAAGAAGGGGACCTAGAGCGCTTGCGTGCTGGGGTTGGCTCCGATGATGGTTTCAAAGCAGAACCCACTTTGCTTGCCTCGGAGCCAGCCGGAACCGAGGTCGGAGCCATCTCGACAACACCAGCCCTCGGCTCAGAAGCTGGAGCCGAGGGTTTGGCGGTTTTTGATGACTTCCCCGAGCCAGACTTGGACGGGGAGTTATCAGGCTTTAACAAGCCCCTTAGAATGAGCTTGTTATGCCTTTCCTGCAGGACTCTTGAACTAAATCCGTGACAAACGGAACAAGAGTCCTGCAGGTGTAAAGGCCCCAAGCAATAGACACAAGAAGTGTGACCATCTGTCAGAGACATTTTCTGACAGCACGAGTCACACTTGTTGAATCCCGAGACCTTAACATCTTTGGAAATTGCCCTAAAGACAGTCACTCAATCAGCACACACACTCACTCACTTACACACAAGGGGGAGATGAGGGGGCTGACTAAAAACAACAACATACACACACAGGGGTGAGTAAACAGAAAAACTAAAGCCTGTAGGCCTGATTATAAAAGTTAACTACAGGGGTGGGTAGGGCTTACAAAAACAAACACTATTAAGTATAATATCGATAGGGAACAAAAGTAGGGAAAATAACCTAGTAAACTACCTCAAAAAATAGAAAACTTTGTGAAAATTCCTTTACTGACCTGAGCCGGTAAAAAAAGGCAACCTCGCAGCGAAGCGGCAAACGAGATCTGGGGAGTTAGCGCATGGTATTGTGGGATATAGGGCTGCCTCGAGCCGGTAAAAATAGCTCTCGAGCTATAGTATAGGCCGAGTCGGAGCCGAGGATCGGTTCCGAACCCATCCAGCAAGAATGAAGGCGAGAATGACAACTTAACATCAATCATTACTATCAAATCTTGCATTTCTTGCAACAGCCATCACAGGCCATCTGTTCAACTTTTTTGCAGGAAAAAAACAGTGTGCAATCACAACTAAACCTAAACAACAGGGAACATTTAAAAGCAAACCAGCATCGCAGTTTTCAAGTATTAACAAACTATTCCATAAAAGGAAGAAACTCCTAAATGTACATAGTACAACAAAAGACTCTCAAATCAAGGAGTGTGTCCAATATTTAGCTAAGAAACTAAAACAATACCATCAGGAAAACAAAGGCATCCCACAATCTCAAGTCAAGCATCAGAAGCTAAAAATAACTGTAAATCCTTCTTTATTTATGCCACAATTATAAGGAATAAAACTCAACATTGTGAAGAGCTTATTCAAAAATAATAATACTGACTTTAATCCAGTGGATATTAATAACATAATGTCAAATAAATGTAGTGTCAACTCCACCTCAGAGACAAGTATTCCAAGGCTTATATATCCAAGAGAGGCTCCAACCGCTACTCACAAAAAAATATGTTCAAACATTTTCTTTATAACAAAAAAAAAAAAAAAAACATATCATCTATGGGGCCTAGCAAAATACTTGGTTGCCTAATAAACAGTACTACACATGCACTTGCAGACCCATTACTTAATCTCTTTAACCTGAGATTATCAATGAACTTTCTCCTGCAGGAGTGTCATACAGCTGCTGTGACGCCACTTCATAAGGGTGATCCCACCACTGACCCTATAAATTACAGAGCCATCAGCAGTGCAAGGATACAAATAAGCTACACAAACTCTAAATTCACCAACACTTCCTCTCCATTAATCATTTTGACATCTCACTGACCTCCTTTGCAGTGAGAACAGCAGTAATGTTAAATAATTACTTCATTACAAATAATCAATATAGTAACCTGAATATTGTACAATTTCAAAGCAGATTACATAATTTGCTATACAAGGGCTTCATTCAGGCTACAGCATCTGCATACTAGTTATTACAAACCAATACTCTTCCATAAATCCTTGGTGGCACTGATACCCTTTTCATCTGATCTTCCTTCCTCTTTAATGACAGTCATTACATTTTGAGCTTGGCCATAAGGAACACGTATGATAACAGTAAAGTTACATGGCAACTACATGACCCAAATTCCAACATAATAGCATCTTCATAATTTAAGTACCCTGACACAGCAAGAGCAACATCATCTTCCATAAAATCAATAACATGGAAAACCTTGTACATCACTGATGCTAGGTGGCAGTACAGGTGTTATTTCAGATGTCATTCAATATTCTTTAATGTCCTTATAACACAGACTGTTTAAATGCAACATTTCTAAAAAATGCTTTTCACAAGGGTGCTCAGCTTAATTTTAAAAGGATTATGACAGCACAGAAACAAATCTGTCAGCAGCATTGTAGGTATACATTATATGAGTATGTAAAACAGATAACAGTTACATACCAGGCCTAATGCTGCAGAGCAGAAAAAAATATTTTCTTATTGAATGCAGTTCTCCTCTGTTTTTCCTCTTCCTAGCTGTGAATATTTCACAGTGTTCCTCAGCTCTTCTATGCAGTTTTTGGGATATTAATGAAAGCACAAACACAACTGCTCTGTTTGCAAATTACTTTCCAGTACTACATGGACATTAAGGGGTTGGATGTCACCAGTATTAGCAAATGTGAAATTCTGTAGACAGCTTAGGGGGCCTCCAGTGTCAGAAAATGGGAAGTGAAATCTTCACTTCATGTGAAATATATACAATACATATTTCATATCAAAATATCATACTATAATAGTTATGTTTATTTCATAGAAAAAACAAGCAAATCTGGACATCTGTGAAATTCTGGATACTTCAGAGATATGCATTTGACCTATTTCAACTTCTTTGTTCATATAAATGAAATGTACCTCATTATGAGGAACATTCCTCATTTTGAGTTTTAAAAGGTCCATGTTCCTCACTGTTCCACACTGAAAGGGTCTGCCACACATTCTGTGTTAATTTTTAACTGATATCCTTGGTAAATAATAATACTGAATGATATTAATTCATCAAAATAATTTTTATAAGTATAAAGCAACAAATTCTAACCATCATTTGAGCTTCTTAGTTGAAGTTGTTGGTAAGAAATTAGGAAGTCTTTCACATTTTGCCCATTTGTTCCACATTCTGGATATTGAATGCTGAGAGCTATGTCTTTGTTCAACAATTAAGTTGCTCGAATATCAGGTTTTGCTTTGGCATGCATTTTCTTTAGTATATCAAGTTTGAAACTCAAATGTCTTGTCATTATTTGCTGACTGCAATACACAATGAAAAAAAAACAGACATTTTACAAGGAACAAAAGACATACCCCCCCCCCCCCAAAAAAAAAAAAAAAAAAGAATGAGGCAAAAATCTGCACATCTGCAAAATTCTGGACACTTGCAAGATATGCTTTTGCCCTTCTCAACAGCTTTGCTCAAGAATTCTGGGCAAAGCCAAATATAATAAAAGAGCAAACCACACTGAAATGCAGTCATAAAATAGTTTACTAGATTCCTAAAAGGAACTTCCTCAGAATCTATTCCAAACAGTAATACTCACAAATTTATAAGAACTGCATTATCACATGACTTTCTACTGCAAATCCAGTTACAAGCTGAACCATTAATAAATGCATCACTTCATAACCAAAACTAATGGTGGGAAGATAAAGGACCAAAATGAAGGACAAAATTTAAATATTGCTCTTTTAAACTTAGAAAGTTGCTAGAATAATGAGATTTGAATTGGCACACATTTAAATGATATCAAGTCTGAAACTCAAATAAATTATCATTATCTAAAGACTGTAATGCACAATAATATGCCAGAGAAAAAACACATTTTACAAGGCACAGTCCAAAACATCGACACAAAAAATGGACGTGTGAAATTCGGGTCAATATCAGTTTATCAAATTGCTTATCATCGAACCCCTATTCATCAAACAACTGTTTATTGAAGCTTCAAATCAACGAATGAACTTTTCAGCAAAACTTGTCCTAGGGTAGGCCACCCCAGCAACCGAGAACAAAATAATAAAACTTAACACCTACCCAAGTGGAGAGCTACTCCCCCCACCCCCACCCCAACTAAATATACCAACTCTGAGATCGCACTACAGATGGCGGCCAGCCACAGCCTTGCCCTGGGAAAATTTTGCTGAACATTCCATTTCGCTGAACATTCCATTTGACGATTGGTAGCTTCACTAAATAGGTGTTCGTCAAGGAGGTGTTCACTACTTTGTTATTCGATGAAATGTCATAAACCCATGAAATTCTGGACTCTTGAGAGATAAGCCTTTGCCTACTCTCAACATCTTTGCTCAGGAATTCTGGACAAAGCTAAAAATAATGGGGGAAGGCAAAGTTCGAAAACCAGGGGCACATATTAAATACTGTGTTTTCAGACTTCAAAAGTTGCTAGAATAACAGGTTTTGCATTGCCACACATTTTCTGAAGGTTATCAGTTCTGAAATTCAAATGTTTTGTCATTGTTTACTGACTGCAGTTCTCAATGGTTTGCTAGAAAATGACATATTTTAAGAGGAGCACACCACCCAGAAAACATGAGCCATAAATATGGGCATCTCTGAACTTCTGGACACTTGAGAGACTTGTTTTTGTCCCCTCTCAGCATCTTTTAATAACAGTTCTGGACAAAGCCAAAAATAATGGGAGGGATAATAGATTTATAAATAGATTAGTACTAGGCTAACTGCTGTTGTAGGTCATTTTAAGCCTAGCCAATTACCTCACTTGAGAATCAAACCCTACACCTTGTGTTTGTAAGGTAAACACCTTAACCATTACACCAACCTCCCACCCAAAAAAATAAATAAATAAAATTAAATTAAAAAAAAAGTTTCTTAGGTTTGTACTAGGCTAGCTGCCCTTGGAGGCCATTTTAAGGCTAGCCAATTACCCCATGTAAAAAATTAAACCCTGTAATTTATGTCTGTAAGATAAACATGTTAACCATTATACCAACTTCCCACCCAACTGTAGGATACCACATCTACTCTGCTAACTAGAGGCACACACAGAGTTGACTGCAGTGAGAATAGAACCCCTACTTATCTAGGTACACAGACTACAGAACACAATACTTAACACAAGCACCGTGGCACACATGTAAAGATTTTCTAGTTACAGGCCATCTTAAGCAGAGCTGATTTTCCTTTCAGAGATGAGAATCAAACCCTGTGCTTTGTGTCTGTGAAGCAAACACCTCAACCATTATGTCAACCCTCATAAAGAAACAAATTCATGGACACATTTTAAATATTGCCTTTTTTTACAAGGAGCAGACCCAATAAATATAAAGCAAATCTCTGGGACATCAGGGAAATTCAGAACACTTACAAGGTTATGCTAAAAATAATGACAGGGGTTGATGAAGGGAAGGGACAAAACCAGGGACTCATTTTAAATATTGCACTATCAAATTTGAAAAGTTGCTAGAAAAACAGGTTTTATATTGGTGCACATTTTCTGAAGGATATGAAGTGTGAAATTCAAATATCTCTCGTTACTTACAGACTTAGACTGCAATTTACAATGATTTTCCAGAAAATGCATTTTGCAAGGGATAAAACAACAAATATGAAAGATACTAGAATAACAGATTTTGCATTGGCATCCATGTGAAATATATTGTCTGAAACTAAAATATCTTGTCATTATTTAATGACTGCCATACTCAATAATTTGCTAGAAAACAACACATTTTACAAGAAACAGACCAAAAACAAAATATTAGGCAAAAATGTGGACATCTGCAGAGAGATAATTTTGTTAAAATGTGTGGCTAGTGTGTGTAATAGCAACAATTTATGAGATATATCTGACCGTATTTTGCTTACACTCTTGTAGCAAGAGTTATTCTCCCTGAAAGAAAACATGATCAGCCTAAAGAAAAACTTTGGCTAATCAGTAACCTGGTACCTTGTGGGACTAGCAGTGAGTGGTTAATGGATTCTGCACACTGGATCACATTTCCTCCATCCCGATGTCTGCTTTTTTTACCTGACATACAAAAAAACCCCACTACTTACCTAATAAGTAACTCCAAAGTAAAGTCCTGAGACTCATAAAAAAGTGCAAAAGCTGTCTGTATCTTGATCTCACTTGCAAAATTAGTCTTGCACTAGCTGCACAGTGTGCACACCAACACATCAACGCACTATGATGCAAGTTTTAAAACCAATGCTCTTAAAGGAAAATCAGTCTGGGTGACAGTGCAAGGGGTTTAGAGAAAGGCAATCAGGTCCACTACTAAGGCTGATGCATACATATGAGGAGCAAGACTATACATTCTGAAATGCTTTGGTCCTCTAAACTCACACTTTTAGCCTGCCAGCATGAAAGAAAAGTCTTGAGAGGTGCTTGTTTGGTGGGCTCAGCCATGCTGGATGCCATATTAGAATTTTACTGGGTTTGTACAGCTTGCAGACAGACAAGAATAGTGCTGAGAAAAGTGGGGTTCCCTTTAGCCATGGGGCCATATTACTTCCAGTCGGTCCAATCAGCCTAAAGCCAGCCATGTGTGTGTGTGTGTGTGTGTGTGTGTGTGTGTATCTGTGTGTGGGGAGGCACTTTGATACTTTGTTTTCCTAAATGGGCCCATGATGTATTTAGTGAAATTCTTCTACACTCAGCAGCCATTACATAGACAGAATACTGCTTTTTCTGTTGTATATCTCTACTACCTTGGATAAAGCCCTTCTTATTATCAGCAAAAGACAGCTCTCTTCACAAAAAGCAGCCTTCTCTGTCTTAGCTAATGTTTGAAGGGTCTTAATTATTTAGCCCCATCATTTGGCATGTCACAGCACAAGGTATACAGTGCCCCAGCTCTTCTGTCTAGTAGACCAGCATACTTGTTTTAAGGATTTTTTAAATTTTAGAACAAACCTTGGAATAACATAGCCTATTTCAGTAGTGTTGACATGCTGTCATGTAAAATGCTAGTATTTAATAAGAAACAGAAGACTCCACATCTCATTGAACAGAACTTCTAAAGTTTTCTCAATGTGAAGCAGCTGAGTAAACCAAATCTGTGAAAAGAGGGCTGGATTTGCAGTATAATGACCTCCAAAACATAACTGCTAGTAATCAGTGGAGTATGAGAGGTTCCTGAAACCTTATAGTGTTTTCTTTGATGGATGCATTACTTAAGATTCCTAGGAAACAAAAAAGTATCCCAGAACTGAATGTCTTTTAACACTGGTAGGGCCAGGAGAAAAGAAAGGCAAAGCTCTAAAACTAAGGTTAAGTGCTGACTACAAACAGTGATTACAGAACATACTGTACATTTATAAACATTGAAAACCAACATCTGGAGTCTGTGCCTGCACAAGTACACTGTTATGCACAGAGAAATTCAATGACTGGAAGACAAAAGTAATAGTTTGTTAAAGAGCACAACTCTGGCTCTGAGTTATATTACATATACAATGCTGAAGTTTGAAAAAGGAAAAACAAACATTTGAAGCCACTTGTATGTTTTTGGACATGGAAAACATTTTATGTGCTTTGTTCTAACACCAAGGGCAATACTCAAAAACATAGTACATTATTACCTAGGGCTAGTACACCTTAGAAAACACATTGCAGAACCCTACACAGGTCATAAACTTTTATTAACCGACACTGAGTACCACTAAATCATTGGAAAGGTAGTGCAGCACAAGGGAGAGCAGATATTAAAATGAGAATGGACAAGTACCAGAAGATATACCACGTGATACCCACATTTAATATATGATACGCCACATGATCCCCATATTTAATATAAGTAAATTAACTTTGCTTTACAGCAATGACCAATAAGGCATAAATATTTCTGATTCATCCCAAGCCATGACTGTGAAGGAATGTGTAGAACAATGCATGACCATCACCCATTGTCATTCTAGGAATGTCTATAGTATACATATGAATTGGCAAAAGCTGATGTTTTATAATACAAAATATATAAGAAGTTGAATTAAATAAAATATTGTATGGCACATGGAGGGATCATAGCTAGATGTACTTTGTGAATCACATTACATTCCTCGTGTGCATTAGAACAGTAGCATAACTTACTCTGATGAATCATGTCATATTCTGACCATTTACAAGGTAAGTTGTGCACAATCCATGATTTATGGCACTGTGTACCACAATTATGAATATATCCATGAATGCCAAAATACAGCATATTATCTGAATAATTCAAGATTACTGAAAGTGATTTTAATATTTTTTATTGCATGGAGGAAAGCACCCAGTACATTCCAATGTTGAAAAAGGATAGCCACAGAATCTTTGCATAAGATAAAAGTATTTTTTAAAAGAAGCCAATATATTTTCCTTTACTGAAAAGCTTTTTGACTTGATATAGAAAATATATTACTAGTAAAGGATGTTGGGGGTTATAGCCCATGCAAGGGGTACGTTGTGGGGTGTTGCTGCCTGAAAACTATCTATAACTATTTGTTTTTCAAAATTTGTATTGTAAGGAATTTTCAGTCATATGTTTTTTATTCATCTGGTTTCAGTCAAATCGGATTTGGTCTTTGTCATTCAGTCTGAACATTACCAAAGTGTATGTTACATTATAGAGAATGCAGAGTTCCTATCAGGTTTTAGTGTTCAAAGAAGTCTTTTCATTACATAAAAATTCAACTGATAATTATCTTTCATGCTGGCAGCATGACAGTTAAGTTGCTGGATTATGATTCAGTTGCTTATCAGAACTTTTATCTGCTTTCTTCAAACATAATTAATGTAATCTCTTCTGATGAAATACAGATACTCAAATTGTTCAGCACTAGACACAATAATTGTGTTTTTCTCTGCATTCACTAGGAAAAAGGCAATTTCATTTTTGTGCAAAAAAACAATTATTTGCCTTTTCCTGAGAAAAGGCAACCACAGAGATAACTATATTAAGTAGTAAGGGGTGTAGAAGGTGCCTCTCCCACAGAAAGAGCTTAGGGGCTTACTTTTGCAATAAACACTGATTTTAGAGAAATGTGCATTACTATCTTATGAATGCAGCTTTATGCATCTGAGGTAGAATGTTCAGTTTTTTTGGAAGATCCAACAAAATGTAACATGCTTGTTTATCATTTAAAGGGAAGAGTTGTTATGCTAAATTCACTTTCTAGTTTGTGTCATATGTCTGGTCTCAAACTGGAATGGAGCCATCGAGTGACATCCTTGAGTCCTGAGTCTTTGTTTTCAAAGGCTTAGGCTACATACAGCTCCAATCGTTGTGGCCTATACTAAAGATGTTTGCAAATTTTTGAACATTTTACTGGATTTATTGTGGACAGTTCAAGCACTTCCCAAAGAAGGGTCTATATAGAAGACAGAAGACGCATTATTTCGAATGCGTCTTGGTCGAACTTAAAAGGCAGAAAACAGAAAATATCGAAGCAGCTGTTAAGCGAATTCTTTCCCTGGGAAAGAATTTGCTTGGCCGCTTCGGTAATTTGCCATTTTCGGCACAGTAGTGCAGTCTCAGAGTTCTTATATTTAAGTAGGGGGTGTGTGGGGGGTGAAGCCCCCCACTTAATGTAATGTTTAAATTCATTTTTATTTATTTTTTTTTGTTGGAACAGCGATTTTTTTTCCCTTGGAAAAAGTTGCTGTTCTGACACTTCGACATTGTAAGCTTTCACTTACATAGGGTCGATCAATCACCATTCGCTTTTTTAAGCATTTGGTGATTTAATATAGACCCCCAAAGAAAGCATACCTACCTATTGCCAGGGATTTTTAAGAACACATTAGAGTGTTCAGTTTTTGCCCATCTTGTTTAAAAATATGTCTTCAAAATATGAAGGTAAGATTGTTTACAATGCCTCAGGTAGTAACTGCATCCTTATATTCTTCATAACAGATTTGCCCAGATATATGAAGCTGGGATAAGGATGCATTCAGTTATGGGTCTGGTATGCAACATTCTTTCTTCACTTCCTATGGCCTTTATGATTTTGACATCTGACATCCATTCAAAGTAACTGTCAACTTAGATCCTTTTCCTTTGAAGTGATGAAGCTTTCCAGGGTGAGGACTAAAAAGAAAAAGGTATCCTTAGGTAATCTGCTGTGGCGACCCCTAACTGGGAAAAGCCGAAAGAGAGAGAGTTATTCTGTGCCTTATTTTGAGAATGGAATTATGAAACAGCGGGGCTGCCATCTTGAACATAAGCATTATAAAGAGCCCTGAAAAAACAGGGTTTACCCCGGGTATCACTTCTGTGTCACTGTTAGACAGAAGCACAGTATACTAACCTCGAAAAAGGACATAGCAAAATTCATTTAAAATGGGTGGCGAAAGCCAAACACACTCTGGCTAGGCTTATAAATGCCCTAGGGCAGATTAGCCTAGTATGAACCTATGAACCTATGAACTACAATTATTCTTTAAGTTTAACAATTATTTATTCTCTAGCTGAATGTGAAATGCTGGCTTAAGCAGGAGCAAAATGTTGCATTGTACTTTATTACTAATTAACCAGCAACTTCCAGACAGAAATGAGTCTCTTTTGATTAGCTGGTAATGCACTGCACAACCAGTTTTACTATCCCAAATGATGTGTAAATATTTTTTTTACTAATTGTTTCTTAATGCCATGTCTACACTGAAATACAATGTATTCCTTAAGCAGTACTTACTCAGTTTTATTAGGCATGTATGACTAAGTACACTAATGAAGTGACTAAATATCCCACCATACAGTGTTTAACTCATTTAATTATCCATATGGAATCTTTCAGTTCAATGTCTGCTATAAATATGCAGCATAAGAATTCCTCCAAAAAGATCTCTAGAGAATGCGTATTGCTATCTCTGATTCATTAGAAAACATAGCATCAGTTAATTTGTCAAGTCGTGTACCCATGTCACTATTTGTCTGCTCTCAGATGCTGTAGACATACTCCCGTATTTAGCAAGCTCTGCATGGAGTGCAGGACTAGTGTGGGAGCTCCAGCAGGCAATATGTCTGCCGTGCAATCCAGGAATAAGCTCTAGGGACATGCATGAGTGCTCTTGCACTAGTCCTGCACGGACTCAGCCCCTGTATGCAAATTACATCATTTGCAGGTGAAATCCATGCAAATGAGGTGAATTTGCGATGCTGGAAGCCGGCCGTGCAGGACTAGTGTAATCTGTAGAAATGAACTCAGCCAGTAACCGAATAAAGGGTGGATATAACCGAGTAAAGGGGGGATATTAAGTAGAAAGCATGCCAATGGCCAATTATATGGCCATTGGCATGGAAAGCAGTTGCAAAAATAAAAAAATAAACTTTTAATATTTTTTAGCCAATCTCGGCTGTTTAAGGGTAGGGCAGCGGCGCACAAATGGGATCGGGCAAAAAATAAATAAAAAGCCTAAAATAAGCATTCTAACCAAAATCACTATTTTGCCATTATACTCAATGGCAGGCAGAAGACAACATGGCCAGTGAAGAGTGGTTACTAAGGGGGAGGCTCAGTGTGGGACCTGTAACTATGCATCAGCAGGCAATCCTATGCAAATGAGGGGAATGATACTAAATCCCAGATTTCCACTGCATGCTAGTCAGCACCCAACAGTGTAAGACCAGGAATAGCATGGTGCAAGCCTAGGAGTTAGCTGACATCATGGGGGGGGTGTGTCAGGCATACTGTAAGCGGATTGGAGCCCTGTGGCTCAGGTTTGCCCTTAGCTTAGCAGAGCTAAGCAAGGGGGTGTGTCTGAGGCTGCCTAGCACTCTTTACATTGCCTAAGTTGGTGTACGTGTCGTTCACCGGGTTTTAAAGGGAAAAAGAAAGTAAACCAGGAAATAGCAGCTCTGTGCACATTTGACCACTGGGTTTGTGCAGCGCGTCCCCGGGCTTAAACAGGAAGGCAATGGGAAGGGAAAACAGCAGTAGGAAGGTAATCAAGGAGAACTAGCATAGCTGGCAGGTGAAATGTATCAGAATCAGCCAATTACACAAGCAGCAGACCAGCCCAGCCCAGAACACTACTATAAACTATGCAAACACCTTTCCCTCTGTTTTTCCCACATACTCTATGCCACTGGTGTATACAAGCGAGGAATTTTTAACAAACAAAAGCAACAAAATGATAGGGGCTGCAATAGCTATCATACAACAACATTTGGAAGAGACTGAGGATGGCGAGGATGAGAATGCTGTCGACCAACCCACAGTAAGGAGACAGAGAAGAGTGCAACCTACCAGAGGCTACATGAGTGGGAGATAGTGGAGCGCTATAGGATGGTCAGGGACCTCCTACAGCAAATTATTGAGCTGTGCTGGCCACGCCTCAAACACAGAATTAACAGAGGGGAACCCATCCCAGTGGACACCAAGGTATGAGTAGGCCTAAGAATACTAGCTACAGGTACCTTCCAAAGGCCAACTAGGGATATCATGGGGATCTCACAGGCATCAGCATCCAGGGTACTCCATCAGTTCCTGGATGCCATGTCAGCACATGCCAGTGAGCACATATATTTCCCCAACACCCGTGAGGCATTGGCCTGCAATATGCATCTCCTCCACCAAATAACAGAATACCCTGAGGTAGTGGGTGCTATAGACTGTACACACATACACATCAAAGCACCACCCAGTGAGCGGGGTAGGGTCTACATCAACTGCAAGGGCTTCCCTTCCATCAACTGCCAAGTTGTGTGCTATGCCTAGGGCATTATAATGAATGTGTGTGCTGGCTGCCCTGGAAGCTATCACGATTCTCACATCTGGCATCTGATGCAGCTGTACCAGGGATTTGCCTGTGGAGACATCCCTTATGGTCACCTAGTGGGGGATGCTGGTTATGCACTGGAGCTGTGGCTGATGACACTCATCAGAAATACAAACACACCCGAACAAGAACTCCATAATGCCCAGACACATCCGTTGGAGCCTTGCAGTACTCCCCAGCTACATGTACTCAAATTGTCATCATATGTGCCATGCTACACAATATGATTAGAAAACGGAATGAAATGGATGGAGTACCTGACATACCAGTATAGTCATAGCAAATGTGTACAAGTGTCAGGTGTGCCCCCCAATCCTATGTAGAAATGTAGAAACAGTCAGGTGTGCCCCCCCAAGCATATGTAAAAATGTAGCAATGGTCTGGTGTGCCCCCCCAATCTGATGTACAAACATTAACAGTCAGGTGTGCCCCCCCAAATCCTATGTAGAAATGTAGTAAAAGTCAGGTGTGCCCCCTAATCCAATGTAGACATGTAGTAACAAGTATGTGTAAGTATAATACCAGTGGAGCACAGATGACCAGAGTTGGCCAAGGTAACAGAATAGATTGTAGCATTTGTACAATATGCAGGTATGTGTGTGTTAGGTTGGTGTGTGTTTCATATTGTGTGAGAGTGGTCAGTATGTATGCATGTTGAGGTTTGACCTGGTGGCCATTGCCCACTACTGCCGATGACAGGGCCAAGTCCTCACAACTGCAGTGCCAAAGACAATTTCCCCAGTATAACACATGCTAGCAGTAAGCCATTGTAAATGTATGGTGGTAATATGTGTCAACATCTGAAAGATGGATATGGCATGACTGTTGGGCTAGATATCTAAGCAGTACACAGGGAAAAGTACCCCAGACATATAGTATATAATGTGTAACCATGTAATGGACACACCCTTGGAACTGTACATACCAGTATGCATCACATTATATGGCTAGTAGGGAATACCGATTTCGTCTGGCCAAACACTTGCATATCACAAAGGTGATAGGACTGATGTATCATGCATATCTGTGAGTGAGATGCAAGTAGTGTCCATAGCACACATGCACCCAGCTCACCCAAACACCACCCACAGGTACCACTCTGGTCGTATCCCTGCTGTTGAGAATGGGTACAATATGACCCCTATCTGTATATGGCAATAGCAAAAGAATGCAGCATGCAGTGCAGGTGTCCCATGCAGGTGTGTCACTAGTTGTAAGTAGCACCCTGCCAGCATCCACATCACCTGATCAATACTGATAGAAAGTATTGGCATGAACACGTAGCACACCCACCCTGTCACCCCAGGGGAATATACTGTATGGCAGTATGGGACTGTAGGACTGACAGAATGCAATGGCCTGCTACAGCTGGCCTGCATCATCACAAAATGGCCTACAGGCCTCTGCCAAAAGCCTGTGTCTAACCTGTACTGCCAATGTATGTTATGTCATGGACACCCAAATAACAACATAACACACTCCACATAAGCCATATGCAAGGCCATGCGGACAAACCACAGTAACATGTCCACCATGTCCCATTGCATGAACTGTGGATCATCACCAAAACACAGGTGTGATGAGGTGATAACTTTAGGGAAAGTATCATAGAATGTATGCATAATGTATGGAAGAGGATAGAATAATACGGGGGGGTGGGAGCATGGGCAGCATGGAATGTACAAAGTCTGACACACAGCTATGTGCACATATTATCCCTGGCTGCAAACACAAAAATGGGTGGCTACAAACCTGCCCGTACACCAATATAGGGGTAAGGTCCTGACTTATGACCCCTGCCTTTGGGTAACCTGTGTGAATCTGAACAGCTGTGAGGTATTGCCACAGCAAGATAAGGCCATACTGTCATGTCGATGGATGTACAAGTATGGGATCCTCTGCCAGCACTGTACCAAGGTGCCAAACTGGATACACAGACCCAGCAGCAAGTGTCTGCAGCTCCCCCTCCAGAATGGCATAACTTTCCATGAATATGTAGGCATTTGCCCACAATACTGGACACAGCTGCATTCACCCTGTGTTCCCCAGGACATCACTGTGAGCAAGAATGTCCACCTGACAGTACTTGAAGACATAAAACATCACAGTGTATAACAGTACACATGTCTGAATATCTCTGCTAACACCAGTACCATGTAGCAGAAGCAGCACAGACACAATCACCTACAGTACACACTATCCCTTGCACATGTTGACCCTATATTGCCAACTGATCTACAGATATCCTGCAGAAACAGTTTGCTACCTGTAGGTGTAGAACACAAAGGTCTGCACTGGAGTAAAAACTACCTGGAATGGATCCACACATTCAATACAGAAGGGCATACTGGGCATGCTCACACACTTAAACAAATTAAGCCCATGTCTGCCAACAACAGTGGACCACACATATCTGACAGTTGCTGATGTTAGTGCATACACTCCTCAGTATGCACCAGTCATGCTTTGCACACACATTGGATAGGAATACAGACATATATCCAAGGACAACACAATATAATATGCCAAAAGTAGCCATACATAGATGTGTGGAAGAGAGTGACAGCGACAAAGAGCCTTCCATCATGAGACCTGTCCCACCCAGTACACAGACAAATGGCTACAACCACATGATGTGTAAATGTCACTCACTGTAAAAATTTTCCACTGGTATCCATCAGCATTACAGACTCTGTGGTGCAAGTGCTAGCTGTGCAACATAACTGTACAAGGCAGTATTCATCTAACAGTTGTATACACATACCTGCAGAATATAAACCTGCGTGTGCATGCATGTGGTGTGTCTACCTCTAGATGAATGGGTTATGGCCCATGCACACACACTGCCCTCCCCATAGCCCTACTATGACAAGCCTGCTGATGTCATCCACTTTGAAATACACCTTTGGGAAAGGAGTTGCCCATTAATCTCTGTGGTGTGTCCTATAACTGTGTAATGCTGTAGTGTAATAAACTAGCTAGATAGGAGTTCTAACCCCAACTGTGTGTGTGTTTGTATGTGTCTCTGTGTAGGGGACAATGCTTTTTAGGCTAGTCACACTCACTACAATTCAAATGTCCTACTTTGGCAAGCCTTCTGATGTCATTCACAGTGGAATACACCTTTATGAAATAAATAATCCAGTAATCCGCATGGCATGTTCTATAACTGCGTAATGCTGTAGTGTGATAAACAAGTTAGGTAGGAGTTCTAATCCCAGACATGGCAATTGTGTGGGTGTGCCTCTGTGTAGGGAGCAATGCTTTTTAGGTTAGTCACACTCACTACAATTCAAATGCCTACTTTGGCAAGCCTGCTGATGTCATTCACAGTGAAATACACCTTTATGAAAAAAGAACCCAGTAATCTGTGTGGCATGTTCTATAACTGCATAATGATGTAGTGTGATAAACAAGTTAGGTTGGTGTTCTAATCCCAGACGTGGCAATTGTGTGGGAGTGCCTCTGTGTAGAGAGCAATGCTTTTTAGGCTAGTCACACTCACTACAATTCAAATGCCCTACTTTGGCAAGGTTGCTGATGTCATTCACTGTGAAATACACCTTTGGGAAAAATTGAGCCAAGTAATCTCCATTGCATGTTCTATAACTGCGTAATGCTATTGTGTGATAAACTGTTAAATAGGAGTTCTAATCCCCAATATAGCAACTCTGTGTGTCTGTGTGTGTGTAAGGAACAATGTTTTTAAGGCTGGTCACACTCACTACAATTCAAATGCCCTACTTTGGCAAGGTTGCTGATGTCATTCTCTGTGAAATACACCTTTGGGGAAAAAAATAGCCCAGTGATCTCCATGGCATGTCCTATAAATGTGTAATGCTGTAGTATGATAAACTAGTTAGGAGTTCTAATCCCAGACATGGCAACTGTGTGTGTTTGTGTGTCTCTGTCTGTGTAGGGGCAATGCTTTTTAGGCTAGGCACACTCACTGCAATTCAAATACCCTACTTTGGCAAGCCTGCTGATATCATTTACTGTGAAATACACCTTTGGAAAGAAATAGCCCAGTAATCTCCATGGTGCCTCATATAACAGCGTAATGCTGTAGTCTGATATAGTACTTTGGTAGGGGTTCTATTCCTACACATGGCAAGTGTGGATGTTTGTGTGTGTTTCTTTGTCTGTGTAGGGAGCAATGCTTTTTAGGTTAGTCACACTCACTACAATTCATCTGCCCTACTTTGGCAAGCCTGCTGATGTCATTCACTGTGAAATACACCTTTGGGAAATGAGTAGCCCAGTAATCTCCATGGTGTGTCCTATAACAGCATAATGCTGTAGTATGATATAGTACTTTGGTAGGGGTTCTATTCCCACACATGGCAAGTGTGGATGTCTGTGTTTTGTTTTTTTGTCTGTGTAGGGTGCAATGCTTTTTAGGCTAGTCACACTCACTACAATTTAAATGCCCTACTTAGGCAAGGCTGCTGATGTCATTCACTGTGAAATACATCTTTGGGAAAGAAATATCCCAGTGATCTTTGTAATGCATCCTAAAACAGCGTAATTCTGTGGTGTGATATAGTAGTTTAGTAGGGGTTCTATTCCCACACATGGCAAGTGTGGATGTTGGTGTATGTGTAGGAAGCAATGCTTTTTAGGCTAGTCACACTCACTATAATCCAAATGCCCTACTTTGTCAAGTCTGCTGATGTAATTCACTGTGAAATACACCTTTGAGAAAAGAGTAGCCCCATAATCTCTGTGGCGTGTCCTATAACCGTCTAATGCTGTAGTGTGATAAACTAGTTAGGTAGGAGTTCTAATCCCAAACATGGCAACTGTGTGTTTCTGTCTGTGTAGGGGGCAATGCTTTTTAGGCTAGTCACACTCACTACAATTCAAATGCCCTAGTTTGGCAAGCCTGCTGATGTCATTCACTGTAAAATACACCATTGGGAAAGAAGTAGTCCGGTAACCTCTGTGGTGCTTCCTATAACAGTGTAATGCTGTAGTGTGATATAGTACTTTGGTAGGGGTTCTATTCCCACACATGGCAAGTGTGGATGTTTGTGTGTGTGTTTCTTTGACTGTGTAGGGAGCAATGCTTTTTAGGCTAGTCACACTCACAATTAAAATGCCCTACTTTGGCAAGCCTGCTGATGGCATTCACTGTGAAATACACCTTTGGGAATTGAGTAGCCCAGTAATCTCCATGGTGCATCCTATAACAGTGTAATGCTGTAGTGTGGTATAGTACTTTGGTAGGGGTTCTATTTCCACACATGGCAAGTGTGGCTGTTTGTGTGTGTTTCTTTGCCTGTGTAGGGAACAATGCTTTTTTAGGCTAGTCACACTCACTACAATTCAAATGCCCTACTTTGGCAAGCCTGCTGATGTCATTCACTATGAAATACACATTTGGGGAAAAAAGAAGCCCAGTAATCTCCATGGTGCATCCTATAACAGCGTAAAGTTGTAGTTTGATATAGTACTTTAGTGACTCTATTCCCACACATGACAAGTGTGGATGTTTGTCTGTGCAGGGAGAATTGCTTTTTAGGCTAGTCACACTCACTACAATTCAGATGCCCTACTTTGGCAAGCATGCTGATGTCATTGACTATGAAATACACCTTTGGGGAAAGAGTACTCCAGTAATCTCTGTGGTGTGTCCTACAACTGTGTAATGCTGTAGTGTAATAAACTAGTTAGGTAGGCATTCTAATCCCAGACATGGCAAGTGTGTGTCTGTGTTTGTCATTTGTATACTGTGTCGAGGTGACTGTGAGTGTGTAACAACAGGACTCATTGTGGAGTGGGCTTTGCAAATTTCTGATATGGTGGCCCTACTACATGTCACAATGTCCACCTTACAAGGATAACAGATGTGAAATTGTTTAGTGCTAACACAGAAAAAAATGGAGGAAGGGAACATAATGGTAAAACCTCTACCCTTAGAGGGATGAAGGTATCTTGAGTTTTATTTTATTTTATTTGGTTTTAAAACCGTAAACAGACTATAAAATAAACATATCAGTTTTATTATTGTATACTCACAAATCTTGATGAGTGGATGGGAAATAGGAAATACACCCCGGGGATCACTTCACCCCTGAGCCACACTGCAGACCATTGTCATGTGGCCTGATGCCAAGGTATACCCTTCACCTAGCCTTGTATAGCCTTCTGCCACAGTCAGCCACTACACACCCGTGAAGCAATGCATGCATATATGTCAGTACTGGCACCCTGTGTCTGTGTGTGTGGTGTATGTTTTCAACCACATTCACACACTACAACCCCCATTGGCATACTGAAGCATGCTGTCTGTCAGACACATTCACATACCCTTTGCCCATATAACCTCCGGATAACCCCTGTGATGCATGTGATACCTGCACAGTATTGTATTATGGCAAACTAACTAGTTAGGAAGTATCTTCCTGACCCTGCCAAGTGTGTCAATGTGTATGAGTCCCTGACAGAGTATGTCTGTGTTGATGCTGATACCTGTTCATGTGGACAGACATGTACTACACCTACCATATTGCTACCATATCACTGTTGCAGATTTCACTCACCTTAGGTTTTAGTCTCCCACCCCCTCCCTGACTTACTTTGTCTCTATTTGTCTCTCTCACTCCATCTCTGGTGGATGTGGAGAACTACACCTGCTTTGGTTATTCAGCATGTGTTTTGTAAGTGATGCTCATGATCAGCTCATGGCATCTGCACAAATTGCAGACCTCCTCTAGCTGATTGCATTTGGAACAGCTGTAGTAACATTCCCATACCCAATTGCACGGAAACACCCTCCAATATCTAGGAACATCATGTTGGTGTTGGGCCTTTTCATTCACTGTGAGCAGGACCTAGATCTGGTGTTTGGCAAACAGCATCACATATGGATTTGGGATTTACCTCTAACATACACTGTGGAAACAGGCCAACACACAGGAGGGGGATGTGCCTGACATGACTACAGACCATAAGTGTTGCTATTCTGCATTTGGAGTAATTTTGGTTTAACAGGGTCTGTGTGGATATGGCTGGTCTACATGTTTTAATACCTGTCATGACAGTGCTATGTTTTTGAGAAAACTCCATCTGTAGGGTCATCTGCAGACTGGGCAGTGTGTTGTGCCTTTTGTTTCTTGTGTTACTCACAGAGCACCTACCTGAGAACTGCAGAAGCATAGTGTGAGAATTGCAGTCAGTACAAGGTGACAGTCATGAGAGTTACTGACTTCATATCTCTCACAGGACATATGTCACAACAAACCCTGTTACAACAGTAAATGTATGAGGTTATCACAGCAACATGCCAGTATTGGTCCTGTGTTTGTGCCTCCAGCTACAACTCAACCTTTGTACATATGTCATGCAGTAAGAGGTGCATATGTTCTGTACACCATTATTTATTGACATCATATCTGATAAGCCAGTGAGATATCAGACTGCTACACATGTTATGTATAGTAAGGGTTATATTTGAGGACATAACCTGGACATTCTGTGGTTGTGTGTACAGTACTGAGGTCTGTGTACTTATGGTGATTGTCGACAGTGTGTGTATTGTGAATATGTACCTTGGCCTGTGTACAGACTGTGGTAGATGTCATTGTTCTTAGTCCTGTTCTATCTGATGTCACATGATGCTCCAGTGTATGGTACCCTATCGGCTTACATGTTTGTAGGGCCAAACACACACATGTCCCATACCACAGACAGGTATCGGACCACACTGAGTAGTGGCCCAGTATATGTAGGGTTACTGTGTAAGTGGCACATATGAGGATGGTGTTGATCAGACAGTCCATATACTGTAATATTAAGCTAGCTTACCATATGTGGTTGTGGCCGTGCTCACATTGGTTGTGGTTATGCACTTTCACACAGGTGTCTGTTACTCTGTGCTGTGACATGTCTGTAGAGCCTGCTATATTTGCAGGTGCATATGTATTCTCCCATAAGAAATGTAGGCCAGTGTTGTGGCAGTCTGCCTGTAGCCTGCACAGTGCTTTGTTACACACCTATTAACTTAGTGTACTTACCCAGTGTGGTGTTATGTCCAGATATTTGCCAGATGTACTGCTGCCAGGCCACCATAACTGTCATTTATTTCTACAAAGCAGTGGGATACTGTACAGATGTATGTTACTAGCTAGTGGGTAGTATGTGGCCATGTGACCTCTGCACCAGTGGTTATTATGGGTCAGAACAGACAGGAGTGTGTAAATGCATAACCTATGGGGGCAAATGCATTCCAGTATTTATGTGATATACCCATCTACATGGCTGTTAACATCCACATTGTCAGGCTTGGTCCACATGTCTTGCATTAAGGGGTTCTGTGTATACCTCTGGACTGACCAGAGTGTATTAGACTGTACACATTTATTGGCCATATTTCTGCTGTAGTCCACAGGATCATTACTGTGCTAGCAGTGGTACTGTACTATGATGTCCTTAGGATGTCTGTCAGTAGCCAATGGTGCACATGTTAAAAGCAGATGTGACCACCCACACACAATATGTCTGTTAAGTCAACCCCTATTACAGTAGCAGCAGTCTACATATATATCTGAAATACATACCTGACATCCCCTTGCACTAAGAGGTTGGGACTATTGGGGCTGAGGTAGGACTCCATTCCATGTTCTGGACATATGGTGAACATATATGTATATATAATTATCCATATATCTATATAGATATATACACATATACATATCGACATACATAGATGTATATGTATATGTACATATATATATATATATATATATATATATATATATATATATATATACACATATATATATATATATATATATATATATATATATATATATATATATATATATATATATAAAGCAATACATGTCTACACATATACAGATAGAGATACATATGCACATATACTTATGGATATCTACATATATATTGACAGTAATAGGTATATCAGGATAGATATGTATGCACATATAGTTATAGATAACTACATATATATCTACATAAATAGGCATATCTGTACACATATATAGCTATATATTCATATTCATATATATATATATATATATATATATATATATATATATATATATATATGTGTACATACAAAGAGATCTACACATGGCCATATATATGATGCACTATACAGATGTGTATACAGACATATGTATGAATATACATGTGTATGTACATGCAGACATATATCAACATATGTATATATCCATATTCCTGTCATGTGTAAACATCAAGGTTGTGTATACCCTCCCACATTTATCTCACCATATGTATCTGATATGTGTACATTATGACAAAACAACATATGTGATGCACCAGTCATATTAATAACAAGTACTACTACACAATTATGTAAGTAAAGGTAATTGTTCAATACTAATCAATATGTATATTGACAGATATATTGGAAAAACAACAGCTGTCTTCACAGTGGTCATGGTGTAGTGGTTAAGTGTCATGACTATAGTGTACAGGGTCCTGGGTTCAAGACCTGCAAGGGCTATTCATTTTGTTGCTGTGCAGAACAAGGGCTGTTGGATACAGAGTGGTTAAGGCAGTTTTCAGCAGCTTTAATTACGTTTGCACGGGTTTGCATAAAGCTAAGCGGTGCTAAGCTACGGGTAAATGTATGGGTGCTTACCAGTGTGCAAATCAGCTTAGCTGTTATATTGGAGCAATGTTGATACCTGCTAAGCATGGTAACCAGTTCACATCACCCAGTCCGATAACATAGCAGGGTATAATGACATCTGTAATAAGTGTATGTAATGCCATGTACAATACATGCACCTATGTGCTGTCATTACAGTAGCAAGAGGTGTGAGTGTCATGTCTGGGACACAGAAGTATATGAGGCCTGTATAGCACTGTTATCCATGTGAATGTGTTACATACAAAGGCAGTAGCCCAGGGTATGTGCTGTCACACTGGCATGTAGTGTCTCATGGCGGTACTACTGTTGACAGTGCTTTCCCAGGTAAGAGTAGAGTGCTAAATCTAGTACTGATAACAGGCACACCTGCAGGCATAACTGGACTCTGAGGCCTCCCTGCTGTATCCCTGGTGCATGAGCTGTGGTCACAGTATATATATCCTACTGGATATTGAGCTGATATGTGGAATGTAACTGTAGACTACCATCTGTACAGCAGATGTTAGTGAGGGCTTCCAACATGCAGTTATGGCATACATATTGTTGTCAAATGTCTATCTGTCAACACATTCATCCTACTGCATAGCTACTTGCCAAGCTGATGACTGTCAGTCCCTGTACAGATGTGCAGATGGCAGGTATCCAGCTGGGATTGTACAGGCAACCTATGCTTGACTGACACTTACATGTCTGCCCAGCTGTGTAAGAACTGGCACATATATGAGACAACACCCTGTATGCACCACATGCCACGGGACTTCCACTACACTACCACAGTCAACAGAACATGCTTGGGTACAGGTCTCCATCACAGACAATAATCATGTGTTGTAATACATGTTGCATACATGTCAACTTGATCACCTCAGTGGCCATGTGCAGGAGGCACCCAGAGGATTGGCTGATGCATGTCACTTTCACCCTGAGTGTCACCACAGTGGTGTCTGCCGATACATTGCCTGCTGCCACATGGCAGGTGGCAGGATACTACTGTACACACATCCCCTACACAACCCATCTCTCCATGGACAATAGCTAGGTACACAGCTATGACCACCTGCAGCGATGCACCCCAGTACTGACACATGTGTACGTGTGCATTACTGAGTATAGCATTGTCTGTGTGTTAGCACACCTGTAATTAGGAATTCCATGAGGGCCTTCACAAGCACAACACCCATTGCCATAGTCAGTTGTGGTTGCTGCTGTATGGGACATTACATGTACTCTGTTACGCTCCACTCCATACCTGCTGCATGAGAGTTGAAGGACCAGCACAACAGTGTTGTACAAATGGGTCAATAGGCATGGGATACCCACTGAGTTCTTGCAAGTGTGTGTATGTGTGCATGTCCGTATATCTGTAGGGTACAGCATTACGAGGCCACATACTCCTATTACACTACCCATTGCCACACATTAGTACAGAGAGTGTTGTTGCTGCCTATAGTTGAGGCATGACAATGCAACACCCTACTATGCCTGTGACATGTGCATTAGATACATATGCCTGTAGTACCACTGTTGGGATATACAATGGGTTGTATCGCAGTCATGGGCAATGTGTGATGGTGGGTATGTCGGAGTGTCATCATGGGTTTCAGGGAGTACAATATCCACTGGGGAGATGTGGGTGCTGTGTACACTGTCATTACACCAAGGTATGCCTGGTATATGTCCCATGTACCACTTTATGTTTACCACTGTCACCAACAACCATACAGGTAACTGATACCACAATCCAGCCCAGTTATGCAATGTGCTGTGTGCAGCCTACCTGTAACACATTGGACACATGGTCAAGTTAGTTAGCAGCAATAGGCCCAGGTCTCTTGGACGTGTGTCTGCCTGTTATGTGTCTGTTAATGTGTATATGAAGGTATGTCACACTATGTATTGTCCATATACACCCATTACATCCCCATTAGCATACTGTACATGTCTTGGGATGTTCTGCATGTAACATGTAACCTGGAACACACCTCACCCTAAACGCTGTGTGGTGTGTGCAATGAAAGCCACACACTTCAGTAGCACTACATACCTAGGTAGGGATCTAGTCCCAGTGTTGTCAAGTAAGAGTGTGCTTATATGTGGATGGGCCTACATCAGGTTGTAGATTATACACATCCCAGTGGGTCACCTGTCCATGTGGCACAGGCAATAACTGTTATACAAACCTGTGACATGTGTTCAACTGTACCCCGGATATGTCACAGCCATGGTGTCACCACAGTGCCATACCCCATTGTGGAATATGATGGCAGACCATCCCGTGCTGACACATGCACACCTACAACACAAATGGATAACATTATGGAGACCACAATCAGCCAGTGTTACTAACAGCTATAATGCATCATTGCTGGATGGCTACACTACCTGACATGTATGCATTAAACTTTATTCCTGACAACACGTTACATGGCAGTACATTGGTACACTGTAGTTCAGTCGCCGTGTGCATCAGAACCATATTATCCTGTCCCTGCATCGATGTTATGGATGACAGGGATGTGGCATAGGTATCATTATATGCACAGGGTGTGTTGTTGGTTTGCCAGAGGCCAAGGGTGGGCCATACATTTGACACCATGTGTGTGGGTGAGGGGTGTAATGAGGTGAACTGGACATGGTGATGTGGTGTGTGTAGGTATGGGGTTGCCCTAGATGCGTTCGTATAGTGTGTGATATGCATGCACACAGTTCTGCCATGTGACAGCCCTACACAGGTGTTTATGGACAGCTGCAGACCATACCTGGCAGGGTGTGCAGTTCACTACCTCTGGCCATGGAAATGTGGACTGTGCCTGCCAGGGGTTCCATGGGCACACCCGGGTACAGGCCTCAATATTCTACTCTCCCCTGATGATGACAGATGTCGAATGGAACAAGGTCCCTCCTGGGACTGGTCAGGACCATGTGCTTGTGGGCCTGCTGTGGGGTGGTGTGGACAGTGCCCCCCCCCCACAGTGCTGGGGCTGGTACAGCCACTATGGGAGCCCCTTGGTGTCCTAGCATGTCCACGTTGACTGCCAGCTGTTGGCATTGCCGGCCTACATCCACGTGGCCATTTCTGCACTCCCACCGCACGTTCCAGCACAGACAAACCACTGTCGATGAGGGCCATCATCTCACCAGACCATCTATCCATGAGCTCGGTATAAGCACTGATGGCACCAGACAGTTAACAGAAATTGTTGCTTGCAGATGTGAGAGCAGCCCTCTGCAGCCTCAGGCCTTGTCTGGTGTAATGTTCCATATGTGCCTGTGCCACTATGACAGCCTGAAACATGCACCTGGTGGTACCAATTGTGGCGCGTCTGCCAGATGCATGATGACCAGCGGCCCTACTATGAGCACCCTGGGACATCTGCCTTTGTGGTGCCCTGCTGGACATCTGGCTATGCCTGCTGTGACCAGACACAGTAGGCATGGTTACCACACTCTCTTGTGCACTGCCACCAAACGCCAGCTGTCCTTCCGCAATGGCCACTGGTGATGAGGTATGTATAGGCACTGAAACTGTGTGCGGGGTTGGGGTGGCTAAAAGGGGGATGTCAAATGATGGTGCTGTTTCAGCCCCTGGCAACCCCACCTGTGCCTCAACAGTACTATCATCATCTTTGGTGTCTGTATGGACACCAACATCAGATTGCATGCAGGAGGGACCCTGACCCACCTCGCCACCTGTGGGGGAAAACAAGAAGTGCACTTTAAGACCTGTACAGCACTGCATAACAGTACACACACACACACACACACACACAACACCGCCTTAATACCTACCTGTCCGTGACTTTACAGACAGTCTCATGTTTATTCCCATACGTTCTCCATCCTGCATCACACTTAGTAGCATACACTCATTAATACCACTCATTAACGTATCATTCCTCTAAATGCCTAGACAAGTGATCACAACACAAGACCTGTTACTCCATTACCTCCCTGATCTGAGTGGAGTGGTTTTACATGACCTCACTACTGTCATTCAGTGTTCACCCTGTGTATGTCTGGACATCGTGAGCATGGATCCTATATGTGTGGGACTACTATGTTCTCTCCATAATATCACACACTGGAGTGTCATGTGTTGGTATTGCTCAGTACATGCCAGATATGCTGCTCAATGAACCTATCATGTGACAACTGTAATATTTGGATACACTCCCTGGTGTTGTCTAGTAATTCCCCAATGCATCTGTTGTGCTGCATATGTGGGTTGTTGGTCACCTCTCTGCTGAATGTGATATTAAGTGTATAACTGGTGTCTACCTTCCCTCCCAATGCATGTTTCATGCTACAGACCTTATTATAATATCAGCTGTCCTGTGATTACATACATGACAAGTATTCCTGGTGTGCCATGTGTCAGTCCATGTCCATGTACTGTATGATCCCAAAGGGAGGTACTGCTGTATGAACAACCTCACAATCACACATGTGCATACATGGACACCCACACAAACACACACACACGCACACATGCATCCTACATGCATCACCCTCCCTCCACTTCACCAGAGTGACCCTACAGACAAAATAACCACCCACAGAGAAACACACACACACACACACAGGTGAGGATGTCCAGTGACAGTCCCCCTATTACCCATCTGTCAAAATGCATAACATCTGGTACACAACAGCATGCAATGCAGTTATAGTCAATCCATGCTAGCAACAGTATACATGTGTGTGATGTATGTGCTGTGTTAGTAGGTGATGCCCCTTCCCCTGGATGCCATTCCACCCATGTACACAGTATTGCTGTGCACCTGTTCTGCACCCTGCCATGTACTGTGCACCAAACCTCACATTAACATGTGTGCAGTGTATGGGACACTGCAAACTGACACACGTGTAGGCCTTACTTGTCAAGCATCTGCAAAAAGGCTGAAGGTGGGGAGGGAGTGTCAGCATGACACACCAGTGCACTGCAGCAGGGATCCTAAGGATGCTAAGGATGGCTGTATCTGCACACAGGTTCAGAAACTGTGGCAGACATAACCCTACGCCCACAGCAATACTGACGGCATTATTGAATGTGTAGTACAGTGTCAGTTATGTCAGCTGTAATGCTCACAGCCCCTATGTTTTTCAGCAACACATACCTGGGATGATATGTGGACAGATGTCATTTGTGAATGCCTGATGTCTGGCTTACAGATCTCAACATCAGCGGACCATGTATGACCAATCCAATACTATTACACTGACAACTGTCAGAGCCTACCATGGCTATGGGGAGTGTACACACCCTTACTGATATGACACATCCTTCCTTGATCTGTGATGGGACCACATCACCACATATATTAACAATACATGAGCCCGATATGTGACATATGTCTTGTACATTCATATGCAGTGTCTACGGAATGTGTTAGGTGTGCGGATGATAACCGTGATGCATACACTCCATGTGTGCATATGTGTGCACACCCTTATCATTATGGTTTGTTGCACTTATTGTTATGTGTACTACAGCAGCCACTACTCCTGGCAGGGGTATACTAGCATGGGCCATCTGGATTTGCCAGTGTATGTTCAGTCTGCCCTACACGTCCCCCAAATCTGCATGATTGCAAGGTCTACTCATGTGCACATTCCTTGGTGTTCACACACTGCCGTCAGTATTGCTGTGGGGGTAGGGTTATGTCTGCCACAGTTTCTGAACCTGTGTGCAGATACAGCCATCCTTAGCAACCTTAGGATCCCTACTGCAGTGCACTGGTGTGTCATGCTGACACTCCCTCCCCACCTTCAGCCTTTTTGCAGATGCTTGACAAGTAAGGCCTACACGTGTGTCAGTTTGCAGTGTCCCATACACTGCACACATGTTACAATCTAGTGCCAGCTGATAATCTGGACCACAGTAATATGTTATGCCATAGTGTAACTCTGTAACATTTGCCATTGTACTACTGGTATATACACTGTTATTGCACTGTATATGGGTGATGTTTCACACATGTCCCTAGTGTAGGTCATGTCTCCCACCATTATGTTAATCCCTGTGGACACATTCCTCAATGACAGGATGTTAGTTATCTTGCAGGTGTCTGACATACCCTTCTAATACCCCATCATGTCACCACTGTGATGCTGTGCATTTAACAGCAAAAATACATGCACATGTACAGCATGCATTCGGGGTAGGTGTGTTAGATGTGTGCATGGAATATACCATAGCAATTACATGCCCGGTGTATTACCAAGCATCAACATAAACCATACTCACAGGCTACATGCTGCTGCCTTGGTGGTATATCGGAGGGACCTGCATAAGAGGGTCCGAGATGCAAAGTCAGTGGCCACACCTGTGGCATTGCTACAGGGTGGGTGCAGCATTACAGTACATTAAAAGTACATGTCTACAATACTACCACGTATGCACATCTATCACTACTATGCAGCAACAAACTATATCTATGACATGTCAGATATGCATGTTCTACCTGTACAGATGTGGATGCATATGCAACAGTGGTCTACTGATGTGCCCTGTGGCCTTACCTGCACACTTCTCAGCCACTGTGTGGGTGGCACCCACCTTCACAATGGTGTCTGGCAGTTGTTGGCTATGCGGATGGGCAGATGCCAAGAGGGGGGTGGATGGCATGGCTCCCCTTGTTTTGCGAGGTGATCCCCCCTGGACTGCAGCAGCATGCCAACAGGCATTGTGATGCAGGTCAGAACAATGATGCCGGACCTGCTCATAAATGTGGTTGTGCTGTCCGACATTATTGACCCTGTGGACTAGGTCGTTCCACAGGGCCGTCCACTCCTGCTGCTCATGGGCAGCCCAGCAAAACAGGACAGAGTAGTGCTGGATTAGGTGGTTTATCACTATGTCGTTCTCAGCAGCTGAGTAAGCTGTGAGCCATCCATGTGACATCTTGCCTGAAAGACATAAAGATGGAAACAGGTCTGAGCAACTCATACAGCAAGGTTACCACAGTTCTTAATACACATCTCTGTCACCCCCCCCACCATATCAGCAACGACAAACTGTACACACAACTCAATAGGAATGGCTACAGCTTACCTGCCAGTGGCAAAGATATTGTATTGTACCACACTTTGTGCTATGTTCATAGGTTCATACTAGGTTATCTGCCCTAGGGCATTTATAAGCCTAGCCAGAATGTGTTTGGCTTTCGCCACCCATTTTAAATGAATTCTGCTATGCCCTTTTTCGAGGTTAGTATACTCTACCTCTGTCTAACAGTGACACAGAAGTGATACCCGGGGTAAACCTACAATCTCCCATCCACTCATCAAGATTCCTCTTGAAGAGAGTCAATGAGGGACTCTGCCTAACCTGGACTGGGATTTTATTCCAGAGTGAAGGGAGCCTCTGGGTTATGAATCTGTCCCTCCAGCATGTCCTATTTATTTCAGTGCTGAGGTTCAAGTCTCTCGAGCGCGTAGCTCGATGGGATTTGGATTTTCTGAGATGCAGCATGTCCATTAATTCCGGGTTGGACATGGCTTTATACGCCAGGCACAGATCGCCTCTGAGCAGGCGGTATGCCACTGAGTAGAGCTGGAGTTTCTTTAACCGGCAGCATATGGCATCTGTTTGAGCCCTTTGATCCTCTTGGTGAGGTACTTTTGGGGTCTTTCCAATTGCTGCAGGTGTCTGGTAAGGTACATCCCAAAGGGCATTGTACTCAATTATGGGCCTGATGAGGGATGAGTAAAGAGGCACGATGACCTTATAGGATCTAGATGTGAATCCCTTCATGATTAGGTGGGCTATATAAAATGTTTTTCTAACCACTTTGGCCACGTGGTTGTCAAATGAGAGATTGCTATCAACTTGGGTACCCAGGTCCCTAATTACTTCTCCCGTACTTAATGGATTACCACCTATGTGGTAATTTGTGGGCACTTTGTTTTTGCCAAAGGGGATGACTATACACTTTTTGGCGTTTAGCTTGAGGTCATGGCTCTGGCACCAGTTGTCTGTTTCTATGAGGCCCTTTTGTAGGATGCTTGTGTTGGCTGGTGAGTCAATTATGGCGCCCAGTTTGCAGTCATCTGCAAACTTGGTCAGCCACAGTCCTTCCGTGTTAGCCTGTACCTCCGAGAAATATATACCGAACAAGAGAGGTCCCAGGACTGAGCCTTGTGGGACGCCACTTGTAACTGGTTTGGAGTCTGACATGGCTCCAGCAATTCTAACCATGTGGGTTCTGTCCTTGAGCCAGTTTGCAACCCATCTAGTGACATAGGGGTTTATATTTAAGCTGGCGAGCTTATCTATAATGCCCGAGTGGGGTATTGTATTGAAGGCTTTTGCAAGGTCCAGGTAGGCTGTGTGGACCACCTTCCCCTCGTCAATGGCCTTGGTGACTGTTTCAAAGAAATCGACCAGGTTTAAGAGGCAGGATCTGTCCTTAACAAAGCCGAAATGGGTAGGATCCAGTGTCTGTAGGTCCCCAATATCTTTATTTATGAGGTCCATGATGATCCTTTCCATAGCTTTGCAGACCGAGCTAGTCAGGCTTATGGGGCGATAGTTTCCAGGATCCGTTGAGGCACCACCTTTGTGGAGAGGGACCACTGTTGCTGTACACCACTCTTTGGGTACATATCCTGTAGTAAGGCTGAGATTGAACAGTAGTTTTATGTTTGGGTTTAGTTCTTCTTGGAGTTCATGTAGGACGCAGCCCGGGACACCGTCTGGTCCCACTGATGCTGTGTTTTTTGCTTTGGAGAGGGCGGCTCTTACCTGAGCATCTGAGATGTCAGGGGTGCAGCACTCTGCTGGGATAGATATTTGCCCTTTGGTGGGGAAGGGGGGGAGAAGTTTGCTGAACCTGTCAGCTAGGAAGTTGGCAATGTCTGTGGGTTCGGTGTATTTTTTGTCATTTTGGACTAATTCTGAGCATATCTGGGAATTCCCACCCAGGTTCCTAACATAACTAAAGAAAGCCTTGTGACTATCCTTAGTGTCCTGTGCAATTTTTCTCTCAAAGCTGGCCTTAGACGATTTTATGAGTGCCCGTAGTTTTTTGCTAATACTGATCAGAGATGCCTTCCCTTTTTGGGATTTTGCTCTATCATGTAGTAGCTTCTTCCTTCTATTGTATAGTTTGTTTATGGCTGGGGTTCACCAGACAGGACGCCTAACCTTGAAGGATTGGGTCTTCGTTTTATTTGGGATTGCATGATCCATGCATTCCTGAAGGTGTTCATAGAATGCATTTATAAAGGATTCTGCGGTCTGGGCCATATTTTCCACAGGCCCGGGGGCTTTGAAGGATTTCACCTCGGTTTTGAGGAGTGTGAAATTTGCTTTAGAGAAATTTTTCACTGTGGTTTTCTGGGCAGGGGCTGGGGTCGGGATGTGAATATCTAGTGAGATTAGTTTATGGTCTGATCTTACCAGTGAGGGATACACTTCTGGTCTGGAGCATGGAGTCCCCATGTTGGTGATGATCAAGTCCAGTATGTTTTCCCCTCTTGTGGGAGTGGCAACAAGTTGTTCCATAGCATTTGAGTTTATAAATTCTAGGAACCTTTGGGCTAGGGTGTTGGAGCTAGAGTAATGCTCCCAGTCTATGTTAGGGTAGTTGAAGTCGCCCAATATAATGGTGTTTGGAGAGACCTTCATATTTTCCAGTGTTCTCAGGAAGGCCAAGTGGGGTTCCTGGGTTTGGGAGGGTGGTCTGTAGCAGGCTATAAACTGGAAGGCAGTTTTACCCACTGTTAGTTGCACATGGATAGTCTCTGATGCTTTGCTGTGCCACCAACCTGGAGGTGTGGGTATCTTTGACTAATATTGATACTTCCCTCCTTTTGTGGTGCGGTCCAAATTTTGGGGCGAAAAACATGGTATGAGGTATAACCTGGTAGTGCTGGGGTGCTCGGGAGCCTTGAACCAGGTTTCTGTTACTGCACAGATATCGATGTTCTCCATGCTAAGGAGAGTTTCGAAAAGTGCATCTTGAGGTTTAGACTTCTGGCGTTGAGTAGCATTACTCTTAGTTTCTTATCCCTTGTGATACCTATGGAGGTGGATTTGTCTTTTGAGCCTTGCCTAAAAAAGGCACTATGGGATGGCAAGAGCCTTTGCCAATATCCGAAAGCCCAGGGGTGACAGGTGCAAGCCGTCCCTAGCGAAGCATTGTGGCTTGTCGAGCATGTCATCCCAGGCAGACAGGCATTGATCCCTTTGAATGACACCAATACTTAAGCCAATTTTTGAAATTGATCATCTTGTCTTCATATTGTGGCATCATTCTTGGTGAGGGTAAGATGCTACTCAAGGTCAGGGTCATACCGGCCTGGGCTACATGCTCAGAGAGCTCCTCTATGTCTCTTTTATGTAGTCCAGGGAGGTGCCTCAGGTCATTCACACCAGCATGGATGATGACTGAGTCATATTTGTACTTACCTTGGAGTGACCTGAGTGCTTGTGTTATGTGGCGGATCTTAGCACCCGACAGGCAGCTCACCGTGACCTTCTCCTTGTTCAGCCTGGTGAGCGGGACGTCAGTGTGCCTGACGATAGAGTCACCTATTAAAAGTGTATCAGGTGTGTTGTTTAGCCTTAAGGGCTGTGACTGTTCGGCACACTGGCTTTGTGAGCTATGTGTTGCACTTGTTTTGTTTTGGGGTAGCGGTTGCTTGGGTGTCTGCTTTGGAGGTCTCTGCTGCTTAGGCAGATTTTTATGTTCCCTGTGTGGCCACTATAATTGCTGGCCTGTTACAGACTATTCACCTGCATGCCATTGTCAGGGCCACTATGGTTCCATATATGCCTGTGGTATGCTTGCTTTGTGATTGCTGCACATCTGACATTCTGTGTTATTGGGGATATCTATGCATGCTGTTGGACATGTTCCGGGATTGTGCAGACTAGTGCTACCCACATATGTTCTATAACAGTGGCACAATAGCATGTTTAGGGAATATTTGCCAGCAGACCACCTCTCCAAACTCATCCGCCCATGTTACCAGGCCACATCACATGTGGGATCCACCTTGGGGCATCCTCATGTACTGGTCCAGCACTACCTTCAGGTGGAACCAACTCAGTGGATGTTTCCCCCCGGGGGCACACACAGACATGATCTTGTCTTCCAAGGTCAGGTCTAGGGTCTGTTCCATAGCGGGCTCTACAAACACATGTGGGATGTTCAACATCACCTTGAGGCACCCAGCACACATTCACGGGGCCCACATGCTCCCCCTGCTCTGCCTCCAGGCCAGGCACCTTTGGGACATGGACTGCTGTTGTGAGTAGCAGTGGGTGGGAGGCTGGTTCCCATTGTGTCCATATTGAGGCCTGTGGGGCTTCCACATCACAGACCTCACACACCATCCAGAGTGTTTACCCACCATGTGTCACATACCACCCCTGTAGGCTGTTCTCTATATCTACTAACCCGGACCACCTCCACACTATACCTGCCATACTTCCCATATTCCCATTCCCTACTTCACAGACAAGGGCAATGTGGTCCCAACAAGGGGTTCACATGTGACATACCCTTCCATGTTGCATACACTGACAGCTGTATATATCTGTGTGTATTGCTGTGTGTGCTGCTCCCTCACACATAGCATGCAGCACTGTGGTGGTAATATAGGGAACATGTATTTACATATATATATATGTGTGTGTGTGTGTTTGTATATATGTAGACATGTGCATATAGGTATATATCTATATATGTGTAGATATATATATGATGTATATATGTGTTTACATATATATCTACATATGGGTATCTGTATATTTGTGGACATACATGTATATATATATATATATATATATATATATATATATATATATATATATATATATATATATATATGTACACATATACATACCTATATATGGGGTACATTCAGCCATCAGGTCCACAATCTTACACCACCTTCCTGCACAGCTGCACTGTTCTGACTTGCTACAACACAGGTGCCATATATGGACACAGCCTAACATTAGGGGGTATATGTAGGGCCAGATTGCAGGTAACCCTACTACACACCTATGGCATGCCAGCATGCTACAATACAGGTTAACCTGAGTATCCTGCAAGTGGTGGGCTGTGGAATCTACATGTCCATCATTATGGCATTACTTGCACCACCAGCTATTGGCCACAATAATATACATGCTTCCCATTACACAACAGACACTATGATGGCTTACATCTTACCAGTCAGTGCTACTCTGCACAGCTGATGGGTATGGCCCACTACCCACAGGAACAGACTCTATTGTCCTTAGTAGTTGTTCAGCTGGACATCATTACAACAACACCTGATGGCACATATAAATCATTCCACATCATCTTTCCCATTATTATGGACCAGTTACTACAGTCAATTACATGCATAGATACATCACATACCTGTTGTGGGAATGATGTCTCTTCTGGATAATTTGCTGGATGGATGTTTTTGTGTGTGTGTGTGTGTGTGTGTGTGTGTGTGTGTGTGTGTGTGTGTGTGTGTGTGTGTGTTTGTGTATGTTTTCTTTGCCTTTCACACTCTCTCTCTATCTCCATCTCTCTCCAGTAAATGGATTAAGCTGCTTTGAATAGATTGCAGCATAGATTTTGTAGATGATGCACATGATCAGGTGATGGCTTCTGCACCAGTCAGTGTCCTCCACTTGCTACCTGCATGTATCATGCTGTGTAGTACTTCCAATTACCACTGTCATGGTAACCCACTACTATAAATCCCTGCATCATGTGGGCATGGTCCCTTTACCTTTCCTGTATGGTGGACATCCTTCCTGTGTGTGGGCAGCAGTGTTACAGACAGTAGGTAGCAATACCTCTTACAAGAGAACTTGCACACTCAGGCCAGATACATATTTGTATGAGGTTCCAGAACTACAGACAGAGTGTGAGTAGTGTTGTTGTATGCATTGTAGAGCACCAGTGTTACAGGGTTTGTGTGTACGTACTAGCTTAACATGGAATGCAGTCTGTCTGCATAACTCTTAACTGTGGGCCTATCCACTTGATGGCCAGAGGTGTGTGTGCCTATTATGTTTTCTCTGTCTACCACACAGGTCTTGTGTCAAATATATCACTGTGTGTGTGCGTTGAGTGCTATCAGTACATGGCTACATTCATTTCTGTTTCTAACATCATATTCCTGACTAAGGGTATGCTGCAGCCTATCCTGTAACACCAGCAACTTGCTTAGTGTATGACAACAGTATTTCACATATGGGCCTGTGTTCCAGCCTCTGTCCTCCACCTACATACCAGGTTTTGTCCATATGACATGCTGTCAGAGGATGTTATATAGTGGGCTGTGAGTATGTCATGCTGCCATTCCTGCCATCAGTCTACTGTTGTTGTGGCCCCCACACATATTGTGGGGTTGGGTCCATATATGTGTGGGCTTCATCTACACAATACATGTGTGCACTTATGCACTCCAGAGGCCACTGTATGTAACAGTGGTATATGGCCCTGTATGTCAGTCTATGGGGGGATACACCATAACTAACCTAGGCTGTTACAACATGTGGGGATATCAGGGGTAAGCTGCCTTAAGGTATCTGGATGTACATTACCATACAATTCACTTTGGGTAAATGCAGACCTACTGTGTCTTGCCAGACAGACTGTTCTGTTTGTCAGTGTGATTATGATGGTGTCAGTTATGCCTTGTTATGTAACAGATACATCCCATTGTGTCAGCTGATGTCTTTACCCCCTAGGGATTGTGTACAGAGTGTAGCTAGAGGCTGCTGGGCTATACATCTGCATTACTTACTGTTGACTGATTGTTATCCTGTGGCCCAGTCTGTCTTTACTATTGTGCTACTTGAAGGCCTCAGCATGGACAGCAACATATGTAAACCTTTCCAGACTACTGTATTAATGTAAATGCTTCACAGTTACATTAGTCTGTTTATATGTATGTCAGAGTCTAAACAGCTATATACATGGCATATACAAGTGTAATAGTACACAAATAAAGCTTTCCCATGTATAAAAACCTGTGTGTGGTGTTATATCCTTTAACCTCTCTGTGGGTACATGTTGTAGGCAACAATTGTCATTTGTATGGGTGGCTCATACAGTGTCCAGTTGGTAAGGTGGCAACAGTAGGCACAGTGACTGTTCCGTAATGTGTGCACCTTCTACATATGTATCTTCCTATACATATCTCTGTGTGTGTATGTGTCATTACATATATATATATATATATATATGTGTGTGTGTGTGTGTCTGTGTATATGTATCTTAGGAATGTTGATGGCCTCCACATTGTACATTCCCTATGGTAGCCAGACTGTACTGCATGATATGTTACTGATTCCAGCCTGACATCATACAGGTGGGATGGAGTACTGTTAACATCTTGTGGTAAGGCTCAAGAGACAAACCCACCACCATAAATAGCACAAGTAACCAAAAACTGAGGGTAATGCTACTCAGCGCCAGACGTCTAAACCTCAAAATGCATGCACTCGAGGCACTCCTCAGTATGGAGAACATCGACATCTGTGCAATAACAGAAACCTGGTTTAGTGCTCCTGAGAGCACCCCAGCACTACTAGGTTATAACTCATACCATACCTTTCGGCCACAGAACCAGGACCGAAACACAAAAGGCGGGAGTGTATCCATATTCATCAAGGATACCCACACCTCCAAGTTAGTGGTGCAGCACAATGTATCAAAGATCATCCATGTACAACTAACAATGGGCAAAACTGCAATCCAAATTGTAGCTTGCTACAGATCACCCACAATGGCCCAGGACCCCCATTCCGCATTTCTGGAGACACTGGGAAATATGAAGGTCCTACCAAACACCTTAATACTGGGGGATTTCAATTACCTAAACATAAACTGGGAGAACTACTCAAGTACTAACTCCCTTGCCCAATGCTTCCTAGAATTTATAAACTCAAATGCCCTGGATCAACTGGTCAACACCCCCACCAGAGGGAACAACATATTGGACCTGGTCATCACCAACATGGGCGACCGGTGTTCCACACCGGAGGTCAACCCTCGCTGGTTAGATTAGACCATAGATTAATCCCTCTGGATATCCACAGTCCTCCCCCACCCCCAATCAAGAAAAGCACCATGAAAAACTTTTCAAAAGCAAACTTCACATTACTTAAGACCGAGGTGGAAAGGTTCACAGCCCCCATGCTAAAGGACAATGCTGTTCAAGCTGCTGAAACCTTTACAAAGGCACTCTATGAGCATCTGCAGGAATGCATGGATTGTGCTATCCCAAGTAAAACCAAGACTCACTCCTCCAAGAGAAGGAAACCAGTCTGGTGGACCCCTGCCATAAACAAGCCATACAACAGAAGGAGGAAACTAGTACAGAAAAGAGTAACATCCCAAGAAGGAAAGACATCCCTGATCAGTATCAGCAAGAAACTATGATCCCTCATTAAATCATCCAAGGCTAGTTTCGAAAGAAAAATTGCCAATGACTCCAAAAATAACCACAAAGCATTCTTTAGCTATGTCAAAAACCTAAGTGGAAACTCTCAAATCTGCTCTGAGTTAGTGCAGAATGGCACAAAATACACTGAACTGACTGATATTGCAAACATTCTGGCAGACAGGTTTAGTGCAAACTTCACCTCCCTCTCACCCCATAAAGGGCCCATAACCATACCAGAAGAATGTAGGGCCCTGTCAATAACTGACACACAGGTTAAAACAGCCCTTTCCAAAGCCAAAAACACAGCTTCAGTGGGACCAGACGGTGTCCCAGGCTGTGTCTTACAAGAGCTCCAAAATGAACTAACCCCTCACCTAAACACACTGTTCAAACTCAGCCTCTCTACAGGCTATGTAACCACAGAGTGGTGCACAGTAACAGTTAACCCGCTCCAAAAAGATGGAGCCACAACAGACCCTGGGAACTATCGCCCTATAAGCCTGACTAGCCTGGTCTGCAAGGCAATGGAACTCATTAACAGAGACATTGGGAACCTCCAAACCTTGGACTCTACCCAGTTTGGCTTTGTTAAGGGCAGATCATGCCTCCTAAACCTGGTGGACTTCTTTGAGATGGTTACCAAGGCATTAGATGAGGGAAAGGAGGTCCTCACAGCCTACCTAGACCTCACAAAGGCTTTCAACACCATTCCCCATTCTAGTATTATAGACAAGCTCACCAGCTTGAACATAAATCCCTATGTCACAAGATGGGTTGCCAACTGGCTCATGGATAGAACCCACATGGTGAGAGTTGCAGGCTCTTCGTCCAAATCTAAATTGGTTGCAAGTGGCATCCCCCAGGGCTCAGTCCTAGGACCCCTCCTGTTCGGTATATACTTCTCAGAGGTACAGGCAAGCATAGGAGGACTATGGCTGACCAAGTTTGCAGACTGCAAACTAGGGGGCATAATTGATTCTCCGGCTGATACAGAAACCCTCCAGATGGGTCTCACTAAGACAGATACCTGGTGTCAAAATCATGGCCTCAAGCTAAACGCCAAGAAGTGCATAGTCACCCCCTTTGGAAAAAACAAAGTACCCGCGAACTACCACATAGGTGGTAGTCTCCTAAAATACAGAAAATGTAATAAGGGATCTGGGGACCCAAATAGATAGTAATCTCTCCTTTGATAATCATATTGCCAAGGTGGTTAGCAAATCCTTCTATGTAGCCCACCTAATCACAAAAGGGTTCACATCTAGAACAAAAGAGGTTATTGTGCCTCTCTACTCATCACTCATTAGACCCATCATAGAATACAATGCCCCATTTGGGATGTACCTTACAAGACACCTGCAACAGCTGGAAAGGCCACAAAAGTACCTCACCAAGAGGATTACTGGCCTCAAACAGATGCCCTATGGAGCCCGACTCAAGAAACTCCAGCTGTACTCGGTTGCATATTGCTTACTCAGAGGTAATCTCTGCCTGACATACAAGGTCATGTCCAACCCAGAATTGATGGACATGCTCCACCTAAAAAAAAACAAATCCCGGAGAGCCACACGCTCTTGAGATATAAACCTCACCACAACAATAAATAGGAAATGCTGGAGGGATAGATTCCTATCCCAGAGACTCCCCATGCTTTGGAACAGGATTCCAATATACATCAGGCAGAGCTCCTCACTAACACTCTTCAAGAGAAACCTTGAGAAGTGGATGGGAAACAGAAAATTTACCCCGGGGATCACTGCAGTGGCTCTGCTAGACAGTGGTGCAGGGAACTAATGGCTCTGCTGGACAGAGGCAAAGGGAACTAATCTAAGGGGGTGGTGAAAGCCAACACATTCTGGCTAGGCTTATAAATGCTCTTGGGCAGATAGCCTAGTACTTACCTAGGAACCTATGTTGTGTCAGGTTCTGGTTATGAGATTTGCAACAGTTTGTATTGTATTGCAGGGCAGATGTGTTTGGCTGTGGGAGGGAATATCTATACGTACAAGACGTATGTTGTTTGGGCCCCCTCACCCCTATTAATGGTGCATGTGGACAAATATGTTTTTGTTATGCTCTCTTTTATATCTATAGATATATGTCTGTATATACATATATAGATATATACTTATGCTTACATATATATATTGCTGTATATATATATATATATATATATATATATATATATATATATATATACATATAGATGTAGACATATACATCTATAAATGTATGCATATGTGTATATAAGCCACAGTGGTGCAGCAGTAACGTTGACTCACAGCAAGAGGTTCTCCCGTTCGATTCTCGTCTGGAGCACCTTCTGTGTGGAGTCTGCATGTCCTTCCCGTGGTCGAGTGGCGTTCAAAAGACATGCCTAGAATGGGCGTGCCTTCATTGAAGGTTGGGCATCAAGCTGGCACCTCGGCACCGTAAAAAAAATATATATATATTGCAAATTATTAGCGGATCGGAGTTCCGCTGTGCTGACCCCTAACCGGGAAAAGCTGAAAGAACAACATATATATATATATATATATATATATATATATGTATATATATTATATATGTATGCATGTATATATTTATATGGATCTACTACTATTCATTGAAAGCACATTTCACCGAAAGCACATTTCACCGAAAACACAATTCACCGAAACACATTTCACTGAAAGCTGTAGATGGTCTTTTCCCCACTGTAGTGTGACCCTGGAGTTATTATATATAGTAAGGGGGGTGGGGGGGGTGTAGCCCCCCACATATTTTAAATATTTTGAATTATACACATGGATACATGTAATTGCAATATATTACTGTTCTCTGACAATAATATATATATATATATATATAAAATCTGCAGTGGTGCAGCGGTAACATTGTTGCCTCACAGCAAGAGGCTCTCCCGTTCGATTCTTGTCTGGAGCACCTTCTGTGTGGAGTCTGCATGTCCTCCCCGCAGTCAAGTGGCGTTCGAAAGACATGCGTAGAATGGGCGTGCCTTCATTGAAGGTTGGGCATCAAGCTGGCACCTCGGCATCATTAAAAAAAAATCTATTGCCAATCATTAGCAGACCGGTGTTCCGCTGTGGTGACCCCTAACTGGGAAAAGCCGAAAGAACAGCAACATATATATATATATATATATATATAGATAGATAGATATAGATATATATATATATATATATATATATATATATATATATATATATGGATCTACTACTATTCACCGAAAGCACATTTCACTGAAACACATTTCACCATGCACTTTTCACCGAAAGCACATTTCACCGAAAACACAATTCACCGAAACACATTTCACCGAAAGTTGTAGATGGCCTTTTCCCCACTGTAGTGCCACGGCCAGCTATGGTGAGACAGGTTGGTCCGCTGGGACCCACATTCCCATATGTGCTAGACAGGGTCTAGGGAAGTAAATAGTGTGGGAAGAAATAGCCAGGGAATTGTTATGGCTAGGCTTGAATAGGCACTAGGGCCGATAGTCTAGTACCAACCTATGGTGTTTATGTTTTATCAACATATGTGGGTTAGTAATAGTCAACACATTCCAGGATTAGGTATAAAAGCATGCATAGATATTCCCATTAACCCAGACACCAGACATGGAACAGTTGCATAGCAAACCAAACACATGCATATATGGGACCACAGTGGTAATTACAACAGCATGCAGGTACACTGATGGCACCATGCCACCAATGTTTGGAGTATTTCAACATAGCACATGCATAGAAACAGATTTAAATATTTATCAAACAATAGGACATATATCCCAACATTACAGTGAAGTCATCACATACCAATTGAGTTGGGTAGTTCGTTTATTGTTGCAGATATGGTGGGGGGGAGATGTCAGTTAATAACTAGTATATTCCTGTAGTTTGCATTACTTTCCTAGTCAGTGCTGTTATCTGTTACTTACAAGTATTACTACACTACCCTGTTGCCTTAGTTTGGACAGGGATATAGCTGTCGACAACTATATACATGAACTGGTTTTACCTGCAGTATACACCTCTTACCTGGTATACCTGTGGAGGAATTGTTTGTTAACACTAACTGTTTCTACACATACTCCCAGATTCCAGGTTGATGTTATGCACATACCTGTCCATCTCTTTTTGCACAGACTCTGGCCATGTCTTGACCACATGCAGGTGAACCAGGACATATGTAGACTATTGCTCTCTTCAGGCTTTAGTGACATACAACACTCTTATACAGAATTTCCTAGACAGTTATATTATGTAGCACAGTGTGGATGACAGTGGTGAGGGATAACTTATTATTCAGCGCAACTGCAACACTCACAATGCCATACAATACCAGAGTAAACAGTACCAGTACAGGGTATCAATCTTTTATTTCTAGCCACAGTGTTTGTATCTGACGGACCTGTGGGAGCAATGATTGTTAGCACTACCTGAATGTTGCCACACAAATTACCAGAATCCACATTAGTATTATGCACATACATCTCACTCTGTTACTGTACACACTCTGGTCACAGCTTGACAACATGGTCGTATAGATGGGACGTACTTGGCTTATTACTCTCATAACATTTTGGGGAGTTGCTAGTGTGACAGGTTTGTTCTTATAGATGTGTGACAATCAGTTGTATTTCTTCTTTGCAGCCTATACATCTGGGATCATCCCACTGATTTCCCAGGGGGACAGGCAGCAGATATGGGCCAATTTACTGGACTTCTGGACATATCTGTACAGTTGTGGGGCATGATTCTGTATGCAGACTACTACTACTCCCAGGATTTGAACCCTGGCTGTGTGTGCTAAAATGTAACAGTTCATGTCTCAGTTGCGTGTGCTATTTGGATTTTGTTGTCTGTCTTTTCACTGTTTTCTGTCTATGTCTCTCTCAATTTTGCTAAATGACCTCTGGGGATTACACCAGTCATATACAGACATTCCTACACATTTTATTTATGTTGCACAGTGTGGATAACAGTGCTTAATACAACAGTACTATTACGTGATTGCAAATCAACATTACCATATGATACCAGAGTAAACACATGCAGTCCAGCAGTTAGACCTTTATTGTCAGACTATTATGCTTTTATTTACATAAAACCTATATGAGGCTCTTCCTGCCATATTCTCTGGTGTATGCAGTACTTGCCTTAAACAATACAGGTTTTATACAGGCAATTAACTTACTAATACTTTTAGATTTATTTCCTATGACATTACATACAAGAGTATTACTAACCTGCCTCGCTTCACAACCTCTCTAAGCGACATCCATGGGCCTCCTGGTTCGCAGCCCACTCACTTGCCATTGTGAAGGACATAAGAGGAATATTTAGCCATACCTATCCATAATATATATGAGCTGGCAATTATTAAACAGGTAGTGGAATGATACTTACACATCTGGGACCTGCCCTGTCCTCCTAGCCTCTTGGATCCACTGATACAAGAGATTTCCCTTTTGCCGCTTCAGGTCGGCATAGTGATGCCTGATCTGCTCATCAGTTCGGGGTATGCCAGTGGCACTGGTGAGGTCACAGGCAAGATGGTCCCAGGCTTCCACTTTATATTGGGAACCCTGGTACTGGCCCTGCAGCAGTCTCTGCTCATGGTCTTTGACAAGGAGTCCTGCCATGACTCTGGACTCCTGGATGCCTCAGCACTGCACCCAAAAATGCACATCCTCTCCCATTCCAGACATGGTGCATGCAAGGGGAAGCTACAACTAGTTATGAGATGTATTCTGATGGGTTTAAATAGGACCGGTTTCCCACACTTTGCCGTGATTGGATGGTTTTGAAAAGGCTGAGCTATTGGCAAACCTGCTTGCCTAAGGTTGGCATTGTTTTAAGGGGTATAACAATGGGCAAATTGAATTAGCTGGCCTACACTTTGCTTACACCTACTAAGCTAACCTGTGCAATGTTTAGCATTGCTTAATATTTAATTTGCATTCTGTTTGCTTTTTTTGTTATATATGTTTCTGGTATCCATGATTCATGTGTACGTACACTGTATGGGGTCCTTGTGTTTATTAGGGGACTTCAACACTTTATTACAATTACACCTCACATCTGGGCTTACTGCAGTACTCCAGTTCACATATATATGTTATGTAGTAGGTTATAGAACATAAGACTGTATATAGATTCCTTTCACATGTTCAGTTTGATTTTACTATAGTGAGGATTTGTTTGGTGATACCTCAATCTTATGTACTGCTGTGATGGCTTCGTGGTTAACTACTGTGACTATAGTGTACAGGGTCCTGGCTTCAAGACCTACAAAGGCTGTTTATTTTGTTTCTAGCCAGAACAGCGGCTGTTGCATACAGAGTGATTATGGCACGTTTAAGCACTTGTAAGTGGGTTTGTATGGGTTTGCGCAAGGGTAAGCAATGCTAACATCCGGTTAAATATGCTTACAGAGAGTTAGCTTCAATATTGCTTAACCTGAGTGACCATTGCTTACTAGTGCTTACATATGCTTATTTCCACTTACTACTGCTTAATAGTGCTTACACTTGTTTACTAATGCTTACTCCCGCTTACGACTGCACTAACTTAGACAATAATGTCTAATGGTTCTTGGGAAGGTGGGGGATTTGGAAGCTGTATGGAGTTACCATTCATTACACATTTTACCTTCCATTTGTATCCCTGATTCCTGTGTACATATACTGTATGGGGCACATGTGATTATCTGTGGACTTTGCAAAATTATGACACTGACACCTCACATCTGCATTTAATGCAGTACTCCAGTTCACAAATATATGTTATTTAATAGGTTATGTAACTAAAAATATTGGTCATAAAGTGATTTGACATGGAAAATGGAATGTGCTGCAGTGGGACTCGAACCGGGAATGACTGCTTGTAAGGCGAATGCTCTACTCACTACACTATTGCTATATTGCTTCATTTGCATATATCTTGCTTTTTATCCTCTTCTGCCATTTAAGCTGCATTCACCATAGCTAAGCAATGGGCAAACCCACGCACCTATGGTTAAATTTAATCTGTTTCATAAAAAAATAAAGTATCTTTATATTTTTTGTGTTAACTATTGTTCTTATACACGTGGGGGGGATGTTGCTGGGGGTATGCGTACACCTAAGAGCGGTCTCGCTCATTCTTTTAGGACTTTCTACTGTTCCTCATTGCAAGGGCGTGTATATTCTGAGAGCTCTGCTCTCAGACACATCCCCTGCACTCTTACACGCTCCGTGTAAGATTAGGAGCTTAGGCAGCACGCCTTCATTAATATGCATGGTGCCCTGCCATCCTGCTCCTAAATGGCCACTTCTGTGCAGGACTAAGCTAGTCCTGCATGGAAGTACAGTAAATCCGGGGGATAGTCTCTGACATGAAGAATGGTGTCAAAGACTGTTGCAAGATTCATGTACATGGTGTAGGCAGGTAACCCTTGGGCTAATGTTACCAGGCTTAAGAAGTAGGATCTAGTTTCAAAATGTCATAGTGTTCTTCATCTAATATATCTAGATCCTCAGTTTCATTTTTTATTCACCTGACATTATTTCTCTCTGAAATTCTGCAAAGTAGGCCTGAAGAGTGTTAGGTGTCATTAAGGACACCTTTGGGAGCAGAAACTGATATTCAAGTATGACTTGTGCACAACCCTAAACAAAGAGCAATCTTTGACTCAGAGACTTAATATCTTATGAATTCCTGTGTTATACCCTGCCTATCTATACCATCTGCCTGTATCAAGAATCTTTACAGCTTAGTTGTGCATAAATTGTTAAAGCTATATATAGTTCCTGAATTGCCAGTTTCTGTATAGTAAAAGTTAGATTCTTACAAATGAACTTTTATATGTATTGTTGCTATCCGGCCCCCTGCACTCTGCATATCTGTAGTGGATGATTTGTGCAGTTTATGCAGCGGGGACAGGATTGGGGGGCATGTTACCATTCTACAGAAAGTGTGGCATGACAAGTCAGTACTGTGATATCCAGGGATAACATTTTCATTATCTCCCAGGTAACCTAAGTTTGAGTAGCAGCCCAGGGATCTGAGGAAGCACTAGCAGGGATGAGTGATATGTGGGGAAGGGGCACGCACTTCGTCAAACCATGTGGCGGATTCTCATTGGAGGCTCGGGATGCACAAAGGTGGTGCTGTTCTAAGGGAAATTGGTGGGGGCATCAGCTAAGTAATGATGGAGGAAAAGCAATATTCCATCACATCCCCACTGCATGCCCTTTCACAGACATTAATGGGTGCACATAGGGTGGGATGTTGGGGTATAAATGGAAAACAGTCCTCAAAAACATTACGACACTGAACCAGAAGCTTCAATTTCCTCATTTGTCCCAAACAAGGGTCAGAGCAAATCTGGAAGAGGTGGAAGTGCACAGTAGACCTGGTGGATGAGGTGAGGCCCTCTAGGCAGCTCAAGGTCAACTACAAGGGGCAAAAGAAATGTGTGGTATAACATTTGGCACCTACCCTCACTGTATAATCAAGTAGTGATGCCTAATGCCACATTTACATGGCATAAAGACTCCCTGGAACTTAAGAAATATTAGTTTGGACAATTTTTTCAATTGCTCATTTATTTTGATTTATTTAACATTTGTTTACCAGGAAAGTCTGACTTGGAACAAAGCCAATTTTCAGTGGCGGCCCAGGGAGAAACACTCCAGATACATATCTTTATGATGTGGGAAGAAACCAGAGTACCTGGAGGGAACCCACATGAATGCAGAAAGGACATGCAGACTCCACACAGAAGGCACCCCATCCAAAAATTGAACCGGAGAACCTCTTGTTGTGAAGTGACAACACAACCACTGCACTGTTCACTTACTCAATGTTTTGCATAATATAAATGAAAGATTATTCAGAGCACAATAAAATGCTGCCTCTATAGATGAGCCAGGGTTGAAATGGGGAAGGAGTGTGAATGTGTATGTGAAGGACTGGTTCCAGGGACTTTAATGTGAAGAAAAGGAAAGTGGTTATAATAAAATATAAGAATGACAATACAACAAACCTCTTGTGGAAGCCAAACAGTCCTGATGGTAAATTAATAAAAATAATAAAGAACAAAACCAAGGACTCATCAGTCAAATATTTAATCCACAAGGTAAAAAATGAACAGTAAAGAGCAAAGCTTTAGAGTATGAATGCTTTATCAGTGCTTAATAAAATCACTTAATGCTCTCCACTTTTTAAACACACGGCCAGCCTATCAACATTAGATATAAAATCACATGATTAAATCTAAAAAATACACAAGACCTATAAACATAATATAAATATTACGTTCGATAACACTTCTAGGATATGTTCTAATACTAGTAAATGTTCTTTTCTTCTTTAATAAGATAAAGAATATTTTTGATAGCCAGTATTCTGAAAGCAAACATATGGCAGCTAAATCCATAAATACGCACACTACAAATGCAAAAATCAGTGAGTTAATCCATCCACTCATTAATAATATTCTACAAACTGTTCTTCTCCATACATGGAGCTAAATCCCCTATATTCCATAAATTATTATTATCCAACCCAGTTTCTAAAGAGCTGTATAATGGAGGAATTGTAGACAGACATGATGTGAATATTACAGTTTTTCTGCAGGCTAATAACACTTTTGGTATAAACGTCATGCAAATTTTAAAGTTCTGTTCTAAGCTATATCATTTTGGGTGGCACAGACTTTTTGGATTTCCCAGTGGCCACTTGTGGCACAAACTAATTTAGGGAGCAGCAGTTATTATGTTACTTTCTTCCTCAATTCTGGCTGCAAGTAACTGTTTAATCTGTATAAAGTACATAGTGTTCTGTGGATGTCCTTAGCAGTGATATCAGTATGCTCTTGAAAATTAAGTTTACACATAAGGGCTACATCCAGTTATTTCCAGGCATACACTGTTTTAATAGGCACTGATTACCATTGTTTTTAGTAGGTTATGAAGTGGAATTAAGAGACTACTTTTAAAATATTTGCATTTTTTTTGTTCTCATTTAGTACTGATTTGTTACAATTTATTTAAGAAGTTAGTGTTGTGAAAGTACGTTGAAGCTCAGATATTAGACTTTGTAGATCTCTGTATGACACAAAGTAAGTTAAATCATTATTAAACTGGAAGCACAGTGGTATCAGGATGGTAAAGATGTTGAATAGTAGGGTCCCAGACTGGACCCTTGGAGTACATCTACATCAGCTGTAAAGGAATTAGAGAATATATTTTGCCATTTAACTGAAGACATTTGGTCTTTTAAGTAGTTTTTAAACCACTCTGATCAGGTGATTAATATTCAAGGCTGATGGCACACAACATCAAAGGCTTTAGAAAAGTCAAAGAATACTGATCACTGTGGTGTAGAATGAAAACTTAATCTGAGTTTAGAGCATGCCGGCAACAGTATAACATGACTGAGAAAGTTCTATCAGGGTAACTATTATCTAATAAAAAGTGAGATAATAAACTGGAAGTGGGATTTGGAAGTTGAAAGAGACAATGAGTGGGAAAATCATCTATGACAAATGGAAGATCGTTTACGATTTTATGGATTCCTTAGTAATTAGATTTATTACTCTTGAGAATATGATAGTTAGCATAATGACAAAAGTATCCTTCTCCCCCATGGTTGTCGCATTCCCTCAACAGATAAGGAAAAACACCTTTGGCAAATAGCCATGAAGTTTCCATCACTGGAATACAAATAAAAACTTGAATAATCAACTCCGATCTTCAAAAAAGCTCATAGGAACCAGCAAGTTATGAAAAAAATTAGTTGATCAGACAAGGGCCAATAATAAAGCATTTTAAGAATGTGCTCTAATTTCTAGGAGAATATTCAGAAAATATTGAATTATTACTATATAATATTATTAATATATTTTTCAAATGTAAGTTTATGAGAAGCACATGTTACCCTTGTAATTAGATTTAAATAATATTTATAGCTTTGATGCGAAATATAGAAATTATATTGAGATGAACATGAATCCTTAAAAAATAAAAAATATAACAGATGGGTGGATAAATCCCACTTTGAGCCATGTTGACAATATTTATCGAAAGATTAGGCACATCTTGACAAGGATATATAACAAACAGAAATATAAACATACATATATATATATATATATAAAAAGTTCCACAAGTCATAGGAAGTTTTCTAAGGAGTTTTTATGTGGGGTTTTTAATAAATGTTCTTTAAGAAATCTTTTTATGAAAAGTCTTTATGTGAAGTTTTTATAAAGTTTTATGACAAGGAATGATACGTTTGCATGATATGAAATGTTTAATTTTGCCATCTGAATCTACTATTTCTGTAGTCTTACCGTCTGGTTAAGAACATTATGCTATATATTTTAATATATGTGCTGATGAGAAGTTTAGTGATAACAAGAACGATGTATCTGTATGAAATGATTCATTCTTATTGTCTGGCTAGTCTCATGGCTTCGTTAAAATGATTACGATGTTAAACTAAATGCACACAGAAACTTTAGTATATACATATTATGACCAGCATTTTAAGAAATTGTTTTAAAACATAAATAATATAGATTTACAATTATATCTTGGCATGTTTTACATAGTTTTTAAATATTTAAAGCTATTGATGGTTGCGCCGAAGATTTGACAATGAAAATGCTGTTATAATAACAGGATTTAAGTTTTAAAGCACTGGGGCACTTTAAGTTGGTTAATTGGATGATTATCAATTGATGTAATTAAAGCAATTGTGCTATACTATTTAAAGAGCATAATCGAAATGATTTAGATAGATCTGAAGAAGCGTGCATAGTGCACGCGGAAGCGCTCATCTTTCCTTTTTTATTTTTGTGTATGTTAATGGAATAAAGCAACATTTGTTCTACAGCTGAGGATTTCGTGATTTGATTGAAGCTGAAGTTCTCGTGGTGTATCCTACAGTTTATTTATCATTACATCAAAATATTGAATTATATGAGAATAACTCTGTTGTGGTGAAACATCTAAATGTAACCAACTCCCTCAGTGAATACTTTTTAACTGTTCTGCAATACACAGTAATAACATAGTTAAAGATGTAACTGATAGCACTGTCTACTGCCCTAAAATTCTGGTGGAAACACTTGAGGTGGTAATAAAAGCCATCAAATGTAATGCTACAGCAAGTTGAAATGAATACAATGAGTATTTTGTCTCTAAATCTTAACTAGGATTGGTGCAGTGTTTAGTTTACCTTTTTTGAGACACCTTGGTCAGTGGCTATGTAGCTGACATCTGGAAAAAAGGTGCAGTTATACTAGTTCAAAAGGTATTAAAAAAGTATTGTTGCAAGCTATGACACAATCAGTCTGACAAACACTGTCAACATTTACAAGAGAAGTATTTGGTTCCTAACTACTATTAACATGAGGCAGTTGTTTGAAATTACTCACAGCAGATTTATTGCCAGAATATGTGCCAAATTAATTTCATTGAGTTCTGTTCTAATGTGGTGAACATCTTTGAGAACAACCTCTCTCAGTAAATGTAACCCATTTATATTTATCTAAAGCTTTAGATTCTGTGCCACAATGGAGTAATATCAAGGTGCTAGAAAGACTGAAAATGAGCAACTTTATTACTGTGTGGATTAAGAACTGGCTATGTGATAGAAACTATAGGGTCAGAATAAGAGACAAATATTCAAAAGAAACAATTGTGAATGATGGAGTCTCTCAAGGTTCTGTTTTGGGGCCTTTTCTACTCAGTTTGTTTACATCCACAATTTCTTTTTCTAAAGATGTTTGGAGAACTAAATATGCAGATGACATTAAGATTGTGTCATGATCAAGAATGAACACTGCACTCTGCAAAAGTGCTTTGACAGTATATAAGAGTGGTCAGTCAACAATAGATTAGTGTTTAAGCCCCCAAAATGTTATATGATACATTTTGGAAAAACTAACCATAGTTATCCATATGCAGTAAATGAGGAAATCGTTCCAGTTGTATCATCTGTCAAGGGCCTAGGCACAACTACTGATGAAAAATTCTATTTCAGTAATCATGCTACTGATGTTGTGTGCAGATATTACAGTATTACTAATGATATATTGAGAACAATTAGTAGTAGGCATAGTAATGTGATGATTCCCTTGTATACTGCCCTTATTAGATCATACAGCAATTATGGTAGGATTGCTAGTATATTCTCCAAATGTAGTACATTCAAATTGGAAAGGTTTCTGAGAATATTCGCAAGGCAAATATCTAGTCTTTGATGGATGGAATATAAGGATAGATTAAATGTCTTGAAATTATACTCTGTGACACACAGGTTAATAAGGGGAGACATTGCTTCACTGTATAAATGTCTGAATGATGAAATACTGACATTATTTTATGGCAAATAGAATTTTCAGATCACAGTGCTAAATACCAGAAATAGAAATCTTTTGGTAAATCAGTAACAAAGGAAAATTTATTTGTTCATGGGGCAGGTAAAATCTGGAATTCAGTACCATTACATAGCTTATTTCAGCCTCTTGCTACTTTCAAGAATGAACTGGATAACTGGGCTGGTGAATCTGTTTATGAGATGAGTTTTTTGGTAGCAAACTCCACAGTGGCCTATCTTAATGCTTAGTTGTAATTTACAATACATTTAACTATGAATATTACTGCAGTTGATATAAGTTTTTGCTTTGATTCATATCAACATGGTCCAACACACACACACACACACACACACACACACACACACACACACACACACACACACACACACACACAAACAGGTATTCATACATACACTGTAATACATTTTAGAAAAACTAAGTATGGTTACCTATTTGCAATAAATCAGGATATTATTCCAGTTGTATCATTTGTCAAAGACCTTGGTCTGACTCCCACTGTTGAGTTTGGGGCCATAAAAATTTACCTCATAAACAGATTCCCCAGTCCAGTTGCCCAATTCATTCTTGAAAATACCAAGAGACTGAGATAATCAAATATGAATGGAAGGGACTTCTAGAATGTACCTGCCCTGTGAACACAGAAAGTGTCTTTTGTTGTAGCATGTTTAAGATAAAAGGCTACTAAAATGCAGTTTATGGTGCTGTTTGTCATTAAAATAGTGTTTATTGTGCTGTAATGCTGCTTAATGTGCTGTTTTGAGCTGATGTATATACACTACATAGTATGGTGTGAATGTAATGTTACTTCATATATACCAAACATTATGGGAAAGTGTGTACTAGCACATTCTAATTGAGGCACCTGTTGAACTGAGGTTAAAAGCAAAGGCTGTAGCCTAAGATGGCAGAAAAGCTTGCCTCTCATACAGAGGGAGTTGTGTGAACAAGACTAGTGATCCTTGGGGAATTTTAGCCAGAAGCTTGAACAGAGGAAGTCCTAGAGTACCAAGAATATGCCTGTTGATATAGATGGAGGAATACCAGGAACCTGCTTGTGGTGTGTCAGGAACCTATTGTGTACACCTAGGTGAGCCAGAACTGGCTGTCATACTGGTCTCATGTTTCCACAAGTTAACAAGCCAAGCACAAGCTATGCCACTTAATTTCTTTTTTTTTTCTTGCTTTAGTAATGATTCAGACCAGACATGCAGATTGTGTATACTATAATCGTGTCAAATCATAAGTACTGTGGTTATTTGAAACTGCAGTGGGGGTGAGGTATACTACAAACATAGCAGGAATAGAAGACTAATGAATAAATAGCCAGGAAGCATGGGTCTTTTGAAATGAGACATGGCGATCTGCTGCTTTTTTGCTATTGACTAGCTGTTTGAGTGTGTTTTTTTTAATAGACTCATGCTTTGTTTGCATTCTGTGTTTGCATGAAAATGATGTGGAATGAATGTGGTCACCTGTGTATGAATCTCTGTTTAGAAAACGTAACCTGCTTGAGTTGGGAGGACTGCCTGGGTCACACTTTTTTAGACAGAGGTATGCGTTTTAAATAAGTCAAAAATACTAGCTGAATATCTTGGAAGTGTTCCACATTTACCAATGTGTTCCCATTATGAGACATAGCATTGCACAGTGTGGAGTTGAAGGTTGAGAGCTGATCTAATCATTTTTTTAAATGATCTGTTACACTGATTGGGAATGGGTAGAATAGACAGAGTAGAGCATTATGACCATTACTTCTCTAAGGGGGAAGGGGACGGAGGTAATCCAGTTGTGAAAAACAGAAAAATAAAAAGCAATATGGCTGTTAAACTGGCTTGCTGTGTGTGGGAGGAACATACACATGTGCATGAAAACAAAATTGGAATGTATTTATCTGTAGCTCACCTCTGAACTATCTCTGATATTACAGAATGCCCCAAGTTTTGACTCATATTTTGGTCTCTTTCTCATAAAGTTTGTGGTTTTGAGTTTTAGACTTCACATCCTTCAGAAAATGCATGACAACGTAAAACGTGTTATTGTATCAACTCTCTAAATATATATACTGTAAGAGCAGCATTTAAACTCTGTCACCTATTTTTTTTTTTTTTACTTAGCCCTGCTTGTTAAGCTAAGACATTGAAACTACTATATTCACCTTCAACACAAGCTGAAATCAGTGGCACAGAGAAGGGGGGAAGCAATTATCTTTTGGGGAAGGCAACTTGTATGTAAAAACACAAGGAATGTATGCTAACACTGTTGAATTATCACTGATATGGCATGTTGCTAGGGCAGTGCATGTGTCTTTGAGCATCAAGTGATTACTGTCTTTAAACATTTTTTACAATCAAATAAGTGAAGAGTATATAGAAAGAGGCTATCTTTTTGGGAGGTCTGGGTTTTGTGTGGAAGCAACTGGCCATCAAACTGCTTTTAGGGGCAAAGTGTGTGTGTGTGTGTGTGTGTGTGTGTGTGTGTGTGTGTGTGTGTGTGTGTGTGTGTGTGTGTGTGTGCCGTTGAGGCTTACAGTTGCTCAATATAGTACGCACTCAGAGTTACTGTAAGGTGGTTTGTCAGTGACGTTTCTGTATGCTATACAAATTAAAGTACAAAAGTGCTTTTTCTGAATTGTAATTTACCTGGGTTTACACTGTAACAAGATAAGGATGGCTTGAAAGAAGAAAGCCAAAGGATGTCTGAAAAGAAAAAAGTCCTAGTAAATATAATGTTGTGATCTTTGGCTGATGGAAGAATGTAAATGTGCATTGATCACATTATATATACAATTAAAAGATAAATCATTTCCCATTTTTAAAGAGATTATGTCTAGATTAATGTTGTTAGTTTAAGCTACAGACAAGCTTTTTTAAGCAAAACAACTTAAAAAGAAGAGAAATTGATGGAAAAAACAAAAATGATACTCATTTCTTCTATTTGGTTTGGAAAGTAACTGGCTCTTGTATTTTTTTTTTTTTTAATTATTATTATTAGTAGCAGTAGTAGTAGTTCCTGCTGTTGGCAATTGATTATAAGAAATGTGAACAGTGAGCTCTGAAGGAAATCTGCAAGGTACAATGTAATTAATTTTAAAGTAATATAAGCATGTAGTTCAGTGAAAAGTTATGTTCTCTGAAGGAAATCTTTGAGGTATGGGCAAAAAGTAAAGTTCGAAATTAATGAATTTTCAAACTGTTGGAAATTAAAAAAAATAGTTACTTCTACAGCAGCTTTAGTGCTTTGATGCATTAAGTATAACAGTGCAGTTTAGTTTATTTAAGATTAGCCAGTGTACTCTTTCTTAATGCTAAATGTTAACTTTTATTGAAAGAAGATTGCCAAATTCTGGTAATAACGGCCACACAGGTAAAAAACGCACTCTCCAAAGCTAAGGATACAGCATCCATGGGACCAGATGACATCCCGGGCTGTGTACTACATGAACTACAATATGAACTGGCACCTCACCTAAGTGTCATGTTTAATCATAGCCTCACCTCAGGTTTTGTGCCTACTGAGTGGCGCAGAGCTACAGTTATCCCACTCCACAAGGGGGGATCCACCTTGGATCCCGGAAGCTACCGTCCCATCAGTCTGATGAGCCTTATCTGCAAGGCCATGGAGCGTATTATCATGGAACTTATAAACAAAGACATTGGCAACCTTCAAACACTGGACCTCACCCAGTTTGGGTTCGTGAAGGGCCGATCTTGTTTCCTGAACCTGATTGACTTCTTCGAATCAGTCTCCAAAGCCATAGACAAGGGTAAGGTGGTTCACACAGCCTATCTAGACTTTGCCAAGGCCTTTGACACCATCTCCCACTCTGGAATCATAGATAAACTTACTAAGCTGGGCATTAATCCCTACGTCACCCAATGGGTTGCTAACTTGCTTACTGATAGAACCCACACTGTAGCCGACTCCAAATCCAGCTCCAGACAAGTGACAAGTGGAGTACCTCAAGGTTCAGTCCTGGGACTGCTCTTGTTTGGCATCTAAAAAACATGTACCCGTGAATTACCATATAGGTGGCAGTACACTAAACACCGAAAGTGTGATAAGAGACGTAGGGACACAGGTGGACAGTGGTCTCACCTTCGATAACCACATCGCCACAATAGTCAGGAAATCCTTCTATGTGGCATACATCATCACTAAGGGCTTTTCATCCAGAAAAAAGGAGGTCATTGTCCCACTGTACTCATCCCTCATTAGACCCATTATACAATACAATGCCCCATTTGGTATGTACCTCTCAAGACATCTGCAACAACTGGAAAGGCCGCAGAAATACCTCACTAAAAGAATCACAGGCCTAAAGCAGATGCCCTACACTGACCGCCTTAAAAAACTCCAGCTATACTCTGTCGCATATTGTCTACTCAGAGGCGATCTCTGCTTAACATACAAGGCCATGTCAAACCCAGAGCTGTTGGACATGCTACACTTAAAGAAATCCCAATCCCTCAGAGCCACATGCTCCAGGGATCTAAACCTCGTCATCACAATAAACAAAACATGCTGGAGGGACAGGTTCCTGACCCAGAGACTCCCTAGATTCTGGAATAGATTGCCCATACATGTCAAGGAGAGTGCCTCTTTGGCCCTCTTCAAAAGGAACCTTGACGATTGGATGGGAGAAAGGAAATTCACCCTGGGGATCACGTCAGTCACCCTGCTAGACAGGGGTCTAGGGAAGTAAATAGTGTGGGAAGAAATAGCCAGGGAATTGTTATGGCTAGGCTTGTATAGGCCCTAGGGCTGATAGCCTCGTACCAACCTATGAAAGTATACAAATTGTTTTTCACATTCGTGAGAAGGAATAGAGATAAGAATATTCAACCATGTATGTAAGAGGGATAGTCTACTCTAACATGTATATTAACATGGCCGACTTTAAGTCTAGAATATTTAATACCTGTTAAGTGTAGCTGTTGACTTGGGGCAGCATCTGTTATTTGAACAGGTAGACTTTCTTTTTGTAAAGTGAAAATAGTTTGTGTGCTTGCTGTGAGGTAAACAGGGATTCTTTTTAAATGAATTTAGTTTTTTTTTGTTTATTTCTTAAGAATTTCACTTAAATAAAAAGTTTGTGAAAATGTGATATGGTTTCAAACAGAGGTGAGAAGAAGCAACTATATGCAACATCAGCTTGCCAATCAGTGTGCACATGCAAGTAACAAGATATAAACATATAGTTGCATAAATCCTACTTACCTGTAACAGTAGATGGTCGTAGGACGCACTGCTTTACTGGCATTCAGATAGTAGTGTCCTGATACACTTCCTCTGTTAGTCTACCAAAGCTCAGAGTCCCTCCCAATACCTGTCTGTTGATGTGAAGGACCAATCACGTGGCAATACAGGGACTGCTTTACAGACTGACAGACAGGAGCCTTTCAGTTTTCCAAGGTACAGCAGGAAGAGAAGATGGAAACAAAAGCTTTGTGAGCACCTACTGTTCCAAACCAAAAATCACACACACACACACACACGGACGCGACAATAAAGGCAGTTAGGCAGTTGAGTATAGCTCAATGGCAATCCCAACATTAAACTATATATATCCAAAAAAGGGGGATGGTGGGTAGGTACTTCCAGTAAGACAGTGTGTTCTAAGAACAGACTGACTTATTGGTAGTGTGTTCTAAAAAATCTACTGTTACAGGTAAGTAGGACTTATGCAACTGTATTATGTTCAACAAACACTGCCATACTGGCATTCAAATAGATTCCCAAAACTTACCCAACCTGGGAGGAGGAAGGATAAGGGTCCAGGAGCACCTGGAAAATGGACCTAGTGAAGTCTGCTCTGGATCTAGAAAACACATTCAGCTTGTAGTACTTCATAAAGGTATGGACCAAGGAAAAATTTGCTGCCTCTTGAATACTTCTAGAGTCCACTTCTTTCCAATAAGCCACTGAAGAGGTAAAGGCCCTGGTGGAATGTGCCTTTACCTTGCCTGGATTTGCCTTGCCATAGTGGGTGTAACAAAATTAATACCAGTAGATAACCAAAAAGCAATGGTTTGCTTAGAGACAGTTGCCCCTGTGTAGGGAATAAAAAGCCTTTCAGTCTTCCTGAAGGGTTTCATTCTGTCAAGGTAGTATCTAAGCTGCTAGTGCACATTCAGGGTCTGACGTATTTCTCGCTCCCTTATTGTTAGAATCTGGGAAGAACGCAGGGAGGTTGTTAGACTGATTGTGAGTGAATTCTGAGACCACGGTTGTCATGAAAGTGGGGTTAGTCCATAATACAATCCTATCCCTGTCTAAAATCAGGTAAGGTTGTCCCACCATGAGATCTTGCAGCTCAGAAATTTGCCTTGCAGATGCAAGATGCTTGTCAGAGCAATAAGCAAAACAGTTTTCCACATTAAGAACTTCAGCCTGAGCAGCAGGTTCGAAAGGTGGTAAGGTCATTTTTTTTAGTAGTTGAGATCCCATGAAGGAGGAATTTGCTTGTGAATGGGTCTCATATGCAATATTTCTTTTCTGAACTGTTTTATGAAAAGAGAAGAAGAAAGAGGGGTAACATTGGCAGACAAGCAGAGATAGCTGAAAAATGCACCTAAAAGGATAGATATGATAAACCATTCTGAAGCAGCTCACACAAATATTTCAAGACCAGAGGGATGTTAACCTCAAGGGACTCTCTGTTCCCATTAAGGTGCAACATAGAAAACCTCATCCATTTGTAAACATAAGACTTTCTAGTAGCAGGATTTCTGGCCTTCTTTAATACCTGCTGTGCATCCTGACAAAAGAAGTAACTAAGCAGAGTCAAGAATGAATCATCTAGGCTGTCAGCTGTATTTCCCCCAAATTGGGGTTACCCATGATACCGTGTGAGCAAATCCAAAGTTTGAGGGAGTCTGTGGTAATTGTCCTTGGCCAATACCATTATAAGGGATAACCAAGATAGTTTGGGCCAGTAGAAGGTTACCACAATGATCTTTGGCATTTCTTTCTGAAATTTCATAAGTACCTTGTGAATCAAAGGTTCGTAGGTTCATAGGAGGTTACTAGGCTAATGGCCCTAGGATCTTTGCAAGCTTAGCCATGTAAAAAACATGAGTACCTTTATTGACCGTAGTTCAGTAGTCATTCTTAATACAGCGATTCTGTGATCAGTACAGATTATCCCTGTTCATGAGGCACATAGTAGCCACCCCCAGAGTGAATTTATAGTCTCCCATCCAGAAGTCAAGATTGCACTTGAATAGGGTCATTGAGGAGCTCTGCTTTACATGGAGTGGGAGCTTATTCCAGAGAAGTGGCAATCTATGGAAGATATTTCTGTCTCTCCAGGATGTTCTGTTAATGTCACAGGCTAGGTGAAAATACAGGAACTTTCTCATCCAAGGAAATAAGAATATATCTGTCCTCCAAGCATAGAAAGATGTCTATAACATAATCTGTCTAGATATCTGTTTCTGAAATGAGGTAAACAGATCTACTGAGGCATTCCCCACATCTGGACTAGATCCTGGCACACCATTGCCTTGAGATGCCACTTGTACTGGTCTCCCAAGGATCTGCCTAGTCTGCCTGCCACAACATTTTGCTCAGACAAGATATATGATGCCTGAAGAATCAGAGAATCCTGTAAACCCAGCTCCCAGGCCATTACTGCCAACTGGCATACAGGGCAAAGTGTTTTATCCCATTGTTTGTTGAGGTACCATATCACTGTGCTGTTGTCTGTAAGTACAAGATGATGACCCAGACTCCATAGGTGGTGAAGGACTTTCAAGGAGTGGATCACCATCTATATTTCCTTAAGACTGATGTGTTTTGGTGCATCCTTGGGACTCAAGTGGCATACACGTGCACCACCAGTGACACAGCTCCTCAAGGGAAGTCAGACGAATCTGTCTGGACAGAATGCATTGGAATAGGTGGGAAGACTGGAAGTCCTAGATTGATACTTAACTGTGTTCTCCACCACTGTAACTCTCGTCTGATGAAGAGTAGCACTAGCAACTGGGATTCTAGGGAATGTAGTTGTGACATCCAACAATTTCATACATATCATTGAATTTTCCTCAAGTTAAGATGGGACAGTGGTATCATGAGAAACATGGATGCCATCAGTCCTAGAATTTTTTTAAGAATTCTCTTGCTGAGGAGAAATTCCTCATGGAGAATTCCTGAAACTTTGTCTTGTAGGACAGGATCTTGTTTTAAGTAGGAAGGCCATTCTTTTGTTGGTGTTGAATAAGCATTCTTGGAAGATGAGTCTTTGTGAGAGTGTCAGGCACAACTTCCGAAGGTTCAGTTTGACTTTAGCTGGGAGAGTTAAGTGGAGACCTTCTCTAGCAATTCCAAACACCTGGATGCAGATCAGCAAGTCAGCAAAGTTAGGAGAAATATGAATGCCAAGAGGCCAGCAGTTGGCTACTACCATAGCAAGGCATTTTGTAAACACTCAAGGTGCAGTAGATAGCCCAAATGGCAATGCAGAGAACTGATAGTGCAAACCAGCTACAACAAATCTCAGATATCTCCTGAAGTGATAAGCAATGTGATAAGAAATGGGGATATGATGATACACATCCTTCAAGTCCAGGGTCACCATAAAACAGCAAACTGGAAGAAGAGGAAGTAATGCCTGCAGGGTGAGCAACTTGAACTTGGGGACCTTGACAAAAATATTCAGAAAGGATTGGTCCAACACCGGTCTTCATGACGGCTCTTTTTTAGGGACAAGAAAAATTCTGGAGTAGAAACTTTTCATTCTCACCGAAGGAGGGGTTGGCTCTTTGATCTCTGCGCACATGTGCCAGAATATCGGGGGAAATAAAATCTGGGCTGGTGGATGATGACTGCCCCTGAACAGAGGCAAATGTTCCTTTCACTGCCACCTGTAACCTCTGCTAAATATGTCGAACACCCATTTGTTGGAAACCATGGGAGTGGGAGTGGCATTGCCCATAACTCAGGTTTGTATCTCATAATTGCCAGGCCACCTTGTTGACAGCTAACTTTCACAGGAGGGCACCCAGAGGGGAACTTGGGAATGTCACATGCCGAGCCTCAGCATAGTCATAGGTTGAGAGGGGGTATCCTTTTCGAGAAAGGGATACCTCTTGTTAGGTTTGGCAGAGTTATCATCCTGCTATTTCCTTTTGGTGCCTTGTTTTTTGTTTGGCTGGGACTTTTGATTGTTGGGTCACCAAAAATTATCTTGCTTTTTGGAAGAAAACTAGGGAATATGAAATATTTTAGACATCCCTTGCATCAGTTTACCTCTGTCATCCCAGTGTTTAAGGATCTTATTAGCTGCTGTACAAAACATACAATCAGCATCAAGCACAGCATTTAAGATCTCATTTTTTAACTTATCAGAAAATTTTTGGCTGTGCAGCCAAACATATCTTCGTACCACACCCATCATCAATGTATTTCTAGAAACAGTATTGGTCCCCCTCTAAAGCACTCTTTAGAACATGTTTAGTCACTTTAGAAACATTGGAAACAATCTCTTTCATACAGTCTTTCTGCTCCACTGGTAATGATGCAGTGAATTTGTTTAAAGTATGCATACATCTCAGCACAAACTTTCACATAAAACACTGGTAATTAAACACCTAAAGCTACCATGCTGCATTGTGCCCACTTCTTTCCCTGAGATTCTGGCCACTTGCCTAGTTTATCTTGAGGGACTGGGTTTAATGCAGGCAAAGTCTTTTTATTAGAAAAGGTCATTGGGGACACAGAAGCACTGTCCACAGACAAGGAGGCTGGGAGACCAGGCTTGGCTGAGCACATCCTGAACTTCTTAAACACTTTTTTAGGAATATAATCATTCAGTAGAGGAGAACTGCAAGCTATTTTAAAAACATCCTCCAATTCTAGGAGTAACAGAAGGAAGGTTGCCTTGTCTGGGGCTTCATCCTCCGAAAAATCATATTGCCCTGCTAATCTTGAGGGCAGTTGATGATTGTTCCCAGTTGAATACAACCCTAAATTTAGCCAACATTTTAGAAAAAAGAAAATATCTGTTTGGGTTTCATGAACTTGCTCATCCTCAGTGGAAACTAACTGATCAGGCTCTGATACTTCTGTAACCTCAGATTCCAGATCCCTTTCAAAATCAGGATCCTTGGGTGGTTGAATGGGGGTGGGTCCATTAACAATAAGCTCTGCACACAGTTGTCTATTGCCTTTAAGGTTGTGGACATAACTAATGAATGCTTTGTAGATGTCCTCGGCCTGGGATGCCAAATCTGCCTCAAATTTGGCTTTGGTAGATTTTATCTTTCCGCTGAATTGTTTGTTCAGTTTTTCTGAGAGTGCTTCTATCCTGCTGGGTGTTACACCTCCTAATTTTTGCCATGATTTTCTTCCTTCTGTTATAGAGCCTACTGATATTATGATTCCACCAACGTGGCTTGTTTTTCGAGTTAGTTTTGTACTTATTCCTAGTGGGTACAGCTATTAATGTGCCAGTATAGAGTTTCTGTGACCAGTTCGGTGTAGGCCACAAATTCTCGGGGTTTATGAAGGCATGAAATTTGGCCAAGCTATCACTTAAAAGTAGGAAGTTAGCCTTAGAGTTGTTTCTGCAGATTCTAGGGTTAGGTGGAGTTCCAGGTTTTATTTTTACTTCAAATGAGACCATTTTGTAATCTGACTTTACCCGAGAGGACATTACATTAGGGTGTGTGCAATACTCTCCAATATTAGTGAGGACTGGATCAAGTATGTTTGTGATGGTGTATTGAGGGGGAGTTTACAAAATCCAGGAATCTATGTGCCTGCATGTTTGGTGTCGTATATGATTCCCAGTTAATAGTGGGGCGATTAAAATTGCCCATGAATATAGTATTTGGTTGGATAGTGAGTGTTTCTAGAAAGCTTAAATACATGTTATTGGTTTTCTAGGTCATAGATGGAGACGTATAGCTTGCACAGAGGTGGTATTGGATTTTGCCTGTGATGATCTGAATGTGGAGAATCACAAGTACACCATGAAGTTTGAAGAGCATTGAGGTATATTTATTTGTAATGTAAATCAGAACACTTCCACCTTTAATACCTGTCTGTGTAGTAGTTGGTCAAAATGTGTGGAAGGCATTATAGCCTTGCACTGCTGGTATGCTCTCCATGTCTTTAAACCATATCTCAGTTACTGCACAGATGTCAGCATTCTCTAGGGTGAGAATGGCACCAGAAAGAAAAGTTTGTAATTAATTTTCAGTTTTAAGGAGGTTTATTTACACATGAAAACAAAAATTTGCTTCTTGACAAGTGTTGGGTATAAAAGGGAAAAAAACATTCCAGCATATCTTGCCATAGTCTTTCTTAGCAGTCATGTAAAAAATAATAATATTCCGGTGAAATCTTTCTATCAACCTTCCTGGGTCTGTCTAAGCAACACCTTACAGTAACCCACAATGCAACAGTACTTTCAAATATTTCAGTACCAAATCATGCAGCAGCCTACTTTCACAAGTCTCTGCTTCAATGTGCAGGATTAACAACCTTTTATCCCTTAGCGTCAAGGATAATCTCCTAAAACATATTTTGAATGACACCATTCAACTACATTCTTCAGCCTCCAGAGATGCATCTATGGATCCAGAAGTAAAGAATCTTACCTGAGTAGGGGTAGTGCCATGAGAAACCCTCCAAATGCAGCTAATTCCCATTACCTTCCTGCATCTCTCTCCTCTTTCCTAGAGTTAAAAGGAAAGTGCCCCCCATGCCCAGCAGACACTGTAATGCCAAAATACTTATGCAGTTTACACACACACACACACACACACACACACATATATATATATATATATATATATATATGCATGTGAGTGTGTGTGTATGTGTGTGTGTGTGCAAATATATATATATATATATATATATATATATATATATATATATATATAGAGAGAGAGAGAGACATGGATATATATATATATACATATGTGTATGTGTGTGTATGTGTGTATATATATATATATATATATATATATATATATATATATATGTATCTATATATATGTGTGTGTGTGTGTGTGTGTGAGTAGAGGGATGCCTGTAATTTGTCAAAATTCATAATTGTTTGCTGGTGACCCTTGGGTTGGTTATATGATGTAAGGGGGTTATGGAGTACATTTCCACTCCAAACCCCTTTTCATAATGACACAGGAACCGCTGTCTTCTTTTAATAAATGCATCACCCGGTTTACAAATTACATTTTCTAGAAGTGCTAATGAAGCTCCACTTTAAGCTCAAACAAGAGGTGGCATTAGGATTTGTAATTTAGTATCGCTGAAGAGAGGAATTATCCATTTTAGTACAACTGAAATAAGAGGTTATTATTACTTAACTGTCTAAATGTGCCAGCAGAATGACTCATCATTGTGATCAACATTACCACAAATGAATCCAGGCTTGTTTCACAGATCTTACTTCAGGAAATATGCATCAAAATTCCATGATTAGTGACTCATACAAAAAATAATACCCACTGAACATTTTTTCCAAATGTCAAACTTCTAACCAATTCCAATTTTATTTTACTCAGAGCAGTTTAAAAAGTTGTATATTTTTAACATCCTTTAACAGTACATGAAGCAGCAGTAACAAATAAACCAAGTTTAATAAAGGAACTTCTGCTTCTTTCGGCTTTTCCCAAGTTAGGAGTCGCCACAGCAGATCACCTGTCCCCTCATGATTGGCAGTGGAGTTTTTACGGTGTCAAGTTGCCAGCCCAACACCCAACCTTCAATGGAAGGCACACACGCACTCACGCCTAGGGCCAATTTAGAGTGTCCAAAACACCTACAGCATGTCTTTCAGATGTGGGAGGAAACCGGAGCAAAGTTTATTAAAGAAAGAGGTTGAGAGGTGTGGGGACAGTTTTATCTAAATTAAAAAGTCATCTCCATATTAAAATCAGTTTATTTGTTACCAATGCATCATGAGTCTGCCGAAGTTGGGTCTACATTTAGAATTCTTCTAAATGTAGACCCAACTTCGGCAGACTCATGATGCATTGGTAACAAATAAACTGATTTTAATATAGAGATGACTTTTTTGAATTTAGATAAAACTGTCCCCACACCTCTCAACCTCTAGGTGTAAAAAACCTGAACATGGCCAAAAATAATGGAAGGACAGAGGCCCAAAATCAGGGACCAATTTTAAATATTACTATTAGAAAGTTGACAGAGTAACAGGTTATGCTTTGACATGCATTTTCTGAAGGATATGAAGTCTGAAACTCAACTGTATGTCATTATTTAGTGACTTTGATCCTCAATGATCTACCAGAAAACCACATGATTTGTGAGGAAACAGACAAAAAATATGAGGCAAAAATCAGGATAGAGTTATGAGAATTATGACTGTCCTCATCATGACATTTTTAGTCATCAGGATTTGTTTCATTCACCTTAGATGCAAAATTAGGACTACAATTCTCATTCCACAAAATGCCATATTTGGAACCCTTACCACGATTTTCTTTTTTGTTTTTGCTTGATGAGGTAATATTGCAAGTTCTCATCTGCTGCATTTTATTTGTAATCATCAAGCATGAAAGAAGCATTTGTCTTATCATGACAGAATATAGACATCCATCAGTCTTAAGCAACATTATTTTTATTTATTTATTTATTGCATTTGTTTACTGGAAAAGTCCACTGGGCCTAAAAGAGCCCATTTTCGGTGGAGGCCCAGAGAGAAAAGCTCCGACAAGAACATAGATGCAGAAAAAAATTAAACATTAATTGGTACAGAAGTAGAAACAGTGTTACACATACTGGTTACAGTAATAAATACAGAATATATACATAAGTCAGGAATTTAGTTGGTTGCCAGATGAATTCAGAGTGGTAAAAACGGAGATAAATTAATCAGCATTATTGTGCAGTATCAACAAGTAATGAAAGAAAACAAAATAATAAATATGGAGAAAGTGTCATCAGTTACCAGTAGTAAAAAGCATAGGACTTTAGTTATAATATACGGAGAAGGAAGAAGTTAAGTTATAGAGCAGGTACACAGCCAGGAAGAGTTGAGATGATTTTTCAGTGTTTGTTTGAAGGTGGTGGTGCTGCTCGTGTTTCTTATAGAAGGAGGAAGCAAGTTCCATAGTTTGGCGACGGTGAAGGAGTAGAGCAGTTGACCAGCTGGTAAGGTGGGCTTTTCTACTTTTAGAAGTAGATGACTTTCAGATCTTAGTTGTCTGCTGGGTTGGTATTTGGCAAGTAGAGTTGAGAGAGCAGGACAGTCTCTGGGTCTGTAGAAATTTTGTGTTCTGTAGTTAGCTGGGTGAATCAGAGATGGTGGGGGAGTTCCAACCAGCCAAATTGTTTCAGTGAGTTACAGTGGTGGGTTGAGAATTTGGCCTTGGTGACAAATTTGGCTATTCTGTTGTGACACATATCAAGTTTGGATTTTGTAGAATTTTGGATATTAGTGAGGAGAGGGGCACCATAAAGGAGAGAGGGTAATAAAAATGTAGTTGCAAGGTTTGTCTGGTAGAGAAACTAAGAAAGTGTTGGTGCCTGTATAGCATACCAAGCTTTTGGTGTGTTTTTTTTTTTTTGATGTTACTGTTTATGTGTAGGTCAAAGTTTAGGTTTTCATCTATAATAATGCCTAGTAATTTAGTGTGTGGGACAACTTCTATAGTGGTATTGTCTTGGGCTTGTATACTGAAGAGTTTTTTTTTTTATCTAGGTGAGTGGTTTTCTTAGGGGTAAAAATTACTAGCTTAGTTTTTTTTTTTTTTTTTTTTTTTTGGATTTAGGGCAAGATGATTGTTAAGCATCCAAGATTCCAAGAGTAGAGGTGAGGGCATTCTGGGTGATCTGCTGGAATTTGCAGTGCATATTATTGTAGAGTCATCAGCATACTGGATTACTGAGCATTGTGGGAGAGTGGTGTGAACGTTGTTAATAAAGACGCTAAATAAGACAGGACCAAGTATGGAGCCTTGGGGTACCCCTGTGGAAGTATTGAGGAAGGGAGAGTAAGACTGTTGCCATTTGGTGGATTGCTACCTATTGGAGAGATAGCTATTGAACCACTGTAGGGTAGGTGGGGAAATGTGGGGGGCAGATAGTTTAGAGAGGAGGATAGTGTGGGGAAATGGTATTGCAAGCTTTGGAGAGGTCGAGGAAAAGAGAAGCGATTATTTACCAGAATCCCATGTTTCAAATAACAGTGTTGATAAACTGAAACAGACTGAATTACAATGTCTTAGTTTCTGCACTCATGATACTGTAAATTCTGTAGTCAGAATTATTTCTTCTGCACTCCGTCTCCAGTGTATGTACCAAATCTCTGTGTCCTGTACTGCTATGACTTTCTGTTTATCAGTCCAAACTAACTTACTTCTCTGTCTAAAGCAGCTCTCCTAAATAATATTAAAATCCTGTCAATGTCCTAAAAGTTCTACATGACTTTTTAACCTTAGTTTCCAAGGCTCATACCATTTAAACAGTTGTTTGTACTGAATGTACTGAACATTCTGTTAGCACATTTCTTTCTTATCTGAATGTTATTTTATTTGTCTCCTTTAAGGAAATATTTCTTTCTATTTCTAAAAAAAAAAAAAAAAAAAGCCTGCATGGCTGCGGCTACTCTGTCTTGCAAATGCACTACTCACTTTAGCTCATTTTCTGCAGTGGATTTTCCTGGACTTACTAATTTTACTGAATTTTCAAATGTGGGAAAATGGTCATTCAACTCTGAATCTTTTGGAATCTGTCTCCCTGTGCGAGTGGTTTGCAGGACTGATGTCTGCAGGCCCTGTGGGGCCAGAATCACTAAACCAACTGGGAATACTGCTGAAGATTCATCCAGACTGCTGTAGTTGTTTTGTCTCTCAAATAATCAACAAAAATCAAAGTAGAAAGCGTAGGAGATGTGACAGACCTAGAAAAAGGGGCAACAGAGCGGGTATCAGTATCAGATTAAGAAAAGCTCCACTCAGGCCTGCATTTCCTTCTATGTTGCTGGCTAACGTAAGATTCCTGTATAACAAAATGGACTTTATCAGCCTGGACATTAACACAAACAGTAAGGTAAGAAACAACTGTATTATTATATTCACTGAGACTTGGTTAAATTCAAATATCAACAATCAAGCTGTTGGGACAGAGAAATTCTCTGTATTCAGAGCAGACAGGTTACAGGCTCTCAGTGTCAAAACAAAAGGTGGGCGGGTCTATATATACATCAACAACAGCTGGTGTGAAAACAATGATGTTGTTACTAGCTGTTGCGCAGCTGACACCGAATACCTTACAATTAAATGTAATCCATTCTACTTGCCCAGGGAGTTTTGAACTATCTTTATAACTGCAGCTTATATACCTCCATTGGCAAACACTAATGAAACACTCACCAGCCTGTACCAATTAGCCTGTGATCTGCAAAACAAGAACCCAGCGTGTGTCAACATTTAAGCTGGGGATTTCAATCAGGTCAAACTGAAAATTGTGCTACCAAACTACCAACAGTATGTAAACTTCTCCACAAGGGGTGAAAACACATTTGATCGAGTGTACTCATATATGAAACGGGCATTCAAGGCAGTCCCCCACCCCCATCTTGGTAGCTCAGATCACATTTCTATCCTGCTTATCCCCGCCTATAAATCAATGCTAGTAAGGGGAAAACCTTTCAGGAAGCAAATAAGGATCTGGCCTGAAAGTGCTGTCTTGGCTCTGCAAGAGTGCTTTGAATGCACAAATTAGAATCTATTTAAAGAGGCTGCCACCACAAATCAATGTATTAATTTGGATGAGTACACTGAAACACTTGTGGGATGCATCACAAAATGTACTGAGGATGTCACTACCCTGAAGGATGTATCCATCAGAGCCAACCAAAAACCCTGGCTCACCAGTGAGGTATACAAATTACTGAGAACACATAATGCTGCCTTTAAGGTTGGAGACAGAGATGCTTTGAAAAAGACCAGGCTAACTTAAACAAAGGTGTGACAGTAGCTAATTGGGCCTATAGTCTAAACATACAGACACCTCTCTGACCAGAAAGATCACAGGCAGCTGAGGAGAGGGATACAAACCATCACAGACTATAAGCCACCATCTACGCCATGTGATAATAACCCAGACTTTTTAAACAAGCTAAGCATCTACCTCAGCAGATTTCAGGAATCAAATAGAACATCACCAGAGAGACTACCCACAAATGATGATGCCACATTGCTGTACCTCAGGCTTGACGAAGTACGCAAGAACCTACGTAGAGTTCATCCGGGCAAAGCAGCTGGTCCAGATAGGATCCCGGGAAAGCTACTTAAAAACTGTGCTGACCAGCTGGTACCAGTCTTCACAGACATTCTCAATATATCTCTCAGCCAGGAAAAAGTGCCTAAATTCTTTAAGACCACCAACATCATCCCTCTGCCCAAGAAATCATCTCCAGCATCATTAAATGATTACCAGCCAATTGCACTCACCTCAGTAGTGATGAAGTGTTATGAAAAAATGGTCAAGGATCAGATAATATCCTGCCTGCCTGCTACATTTCATCCTTTACAATTTGCATACAGGCCAAATTGTTCTACTGTAGGTGCCATAGCCTTAACACTTCATCACACATTGGACCACCTGGAAAATAAGGACTGTTACATAAGCATGCTGTTCATAGACTTCAGCTCGGCATTCAACATGGTTATTCCATAACAACTGCTGCATAAGCTGAGTAAACTGGGCATAGAAAACACAATATGCAACTGGATCCTTAACTTCCTAACTGAAGCATCACTCAAACAGAATCACCCTAAACACAGGGGTCCCACAAGATTGCATACACAGTCCACTTGTTTTCACAATTCTAACACATGACTGCACAGCTATGCATCAGTCAAATAGACTCATCAGATTTGCAGACAACACCACAATAATCAGCCTTATCAAGAAGGGAAATGAGGGGGCCTACAGGAAAGAAGTGAACAAACTCATTCGCTGGTGCACTGACAGCAACTTAGCACTAAATTTTGGGAAAACCAAGGAAGTCATCATCAATTTTAGGAAAAAGAAAAAGCCACACACCCCTATCATCATCAATGGTGCTGCAGTGGAGACAGTAAATAGCATCAAATTCCTAGGAGTACGTATATCGCTAGACCTAAGCTGAGGCACAAACACTTCCTACCTTATAAGGAGATCCCAACAGTGTCTCCACTTCCTTAGGAGACTTTGTAGAGCTAACCTCTCTCCACAGGTCCTACTCACCTTCCACAGAGCCACAATTGAGAGTGTACTGACAAACAACATCATTATCTGGTACAGAAATTGCTCTCAAGCTGATCAGAAGGCATTATATAAGATTGTTAATCAGGCCACAAAAATCATTGGCTCTAACCTTCAATACCTACAGGACATATATTCAAACAGAAGCTATGGCAGAGTCCAAAAACTATTGAGGAATATACACCATCCAGCTCATGGACTGTTCAAACTCCTGCCAACAAGGAAGTGCTAAAGAAGAATTAGATGCAGGACATCCAGATTCTATAATAGCTTCTTCCCACACAATATCAGACTGCTGAATAACAAACCCATAGCCTAACGTGTTACATAGGTAAGACATTATTCGTGTGTTATATGTCATTGTTGTTTACATAAACTCTCTGAATAGCTCACTTCATACGTCTCTACTCGAAAAACTGTGAACTATGAGTTTATGGTATATATATATATATATTGGTGGTGGGTAGGTTTACATGTGTACCTCTTTTATTTATTATAGTACTGTTTTTTGCATATCCTTATATTTCTACTGAGTCTGTTCCTGCTGTTGCATTTGTTGTATTTCTGATGTAAATTGAGCTTCCAAATTTGTTTTACTTTATTTACTTTTTGTATCTTATTTTTTTATTTATTTTTAATTTATTTTTTTATTAATTTGATCTATCTTCCTTCTGTAAACTGTCATTCATACAATTCCTCTGTGTTGATCTGTATGACAATAAAGTTTACTCTGACTTTGGCTATTGAAACTGCATGTAAAATGAAGATATATATCTGCTTTACTATGGCTGCATTTCTAGGCCTACGCAAAACAAAAATACTGTATTTATGTCTAACAAACTCTATGTAAGTAAAAATATGATCTTACACTGCCAAAAAAGCAATTGCTAGAAAATGAAAATCAAAGCCTAAACCAACTGTATTTGAAGTATTGCATATTGTAAAGGAGATAAAAGAAGTGGAACGTATTTCACACTTTAACCTTTAAACAATTTGCGGATCTTATATAAAATGTATTTAGTCTAAGGCAATTTGTATATAATGTAAAGAGTTTACTTTGTCTTCTTTTATTGAAATCTGTATCTTTAAAAAAAGAAAAGAGAAGGATCAAATTATTGTGGGAATAAACATGCAGAATTATGTTCAGGAGGAGGAGTGGGAGTGAGTTTAAAGGGAAGGCAGGAAATCAGCAGTTTATGAAATGCTGGGCTAATGATAGTTACAAAAAAAGATATGTGATGAATATTGTACAAAAATGGACAAAATGTTAATATTTGGTTTGTTTTAGTTTCTTTTAATGTATGTTTGTCTATATCTTAAATGATCATTTAATAAAGATGTTTACAAACACTTTTCAAATGACTTAAGTCAAAAATTTTAAGTTCAACTTTAGACAGAAATGTTTTATTTGGGTCTGCTGCTGCACACATCCTCAAACAAAGGGATGAGAGAGGTAAATTAATGCAGGGAGTTTCTATTATTTTTTAGATCCCTGTAATCAACGTGCGGTGGTGGTGCTGCGGTAGCATTGTCGCCTCACAGTAAGAGACTGTCCGGTTCGATTCTCAGCTAGAGCATCTTCTGCGTGGAGACATGCATGAATGGGCGTACCTTCGTTGAAGGTTGTGCATCAGGGCTGGTAACTTGGCACACAAAAATCAACTACCAATCATTAGCGGACTGGAGTTCTGCTGTGGCGACCCCTAACCGGGAAAAGCCGAAAGACACAAATTCTTTCCTTCCAAACCCACTCTCTCTTTCAAAGGCCAGAACAAGCAGAGAATGCAGTCTAATAACAGGCAGACCCCAAAAAGAAATGGCAAGAGGGTAACAATTCCCAAATCCAAAAATAAAGAAATGCCCCTAAAAAAGAGTCCGACACCAATTTCACAATGACTGTGCCAGAGACCTGGTTACCACCCACCCCACCCCCCTTGCCCCTACTTTTCTTCTGTTTCTCAGTATCTAATCCTCAGTGCTTCTGTTTGGCTTTCTGCATGTGATTCAGGAAGGTTACTGCTACTAATGGATAGATTCTCCTCCTCCTTTCACAGGAATTCTCCCTCACCCCCAAACTAAATAGAGTTGTTTCCTCAGATGCTCCAACACATGTTAGCTGCATGTGCCATAGAACATATTGCTGAGAAACACCTAGGGAGGGGCTTTTATTCCAGAATGCTTTTGATCCCAAAAAGCAGCACTTATGGAGACCAGTTTTGAATTTCTCCCTTTCTCTCTTCCTACCCCAACACGACTGGTCTTGACAGACTGCTCAGATTTTGCTTGAGGTGCAGTTTGTATGGCAGTAAAAGTGCAAGGTCTGTATGATTCGATCAGTAAAAGTGTTACATCATCTTTGGCAAAAGGTCCTCTTCGTGGGATTACAGACAACACCTCAGTAATGTGATACTTAAACAAGGGGCACCAAGTCATACCAACTATGTCACTTGGCAATGACAGCTTGGGAGTTAGCTTTTCAACCTTCTCCAAATATTTGGACCTTTTACATACTGCCACAGCAAAACATAGTGGCAGCCAATCTCAGCAGATCCTGGACAGACCCTTATAAGTGGAAATCAATTCAGAGGTATTCTAGGAATTAATCCATAATCAAGTAGATCTGTTTACCTCCTTTCAAAACAAACTCCTAGACAAATTCTGTTTCATTAATCCTTTTAAGCAAGCTTGGCGAACAGATGCTTCCTCATTCCCCTGGTTGGGGATGTCCCCATATGCTTTTCCATCATTTCCACTGATTTCCAAAGTACTTCTGAAGATTCAGAAAGATTTATCAAAAATCATTGGTGACTCCCTTTTGGCCCAGGGAAAAATGGTTCACTCTTCTAATGAAAATGGACAATTACCAAAAGCATCTTGACACACTGAATCTACTCACACTGGACAAGGGGAGTTTGATTCACTCCAACATCAAGCAACTGACTGCCTGGATAATTCAATTTTTGTACCTTTTAGGCACCTTTTTCATGAGGATGCACGGTGAGTACTAAAGGTGACAATAAAGCCTGCTACTAGAAAGCCCTATGTTGGTAAATGGAAAGGATTTTCTAGTTGGTGTTTAGCCAATAACCAGGGTTCCATCCTGGAGTTTGCATCTCTCATGCTTAAATATTTGTGTGAGCTAAAATCATCTGGCCTTTCATATGCTTCTATCAAAAGGCATCTAGTAGCCATTTCAGTTTGTTTGCTTATGGATCCCCTTCTTTCTTTCATGTTTCTGGTCAAATAATTCATGAAAGGTGTGTTACACATGACAACTTCTCATAAACAAATACCTCCATCTTGGGATTTCACGTTTGTGCTGGAGAAACATTGTCCCCTTTTGAACTTGCATCTTTGGCTGCTTTGAGGTTCATTACTTGGAAAACTGTTCTACATCTTGCCCTGACATCTGCAAGGTAAATATCTGAGTTGCAAGCTCTCATGGTGGCAGAACCCCATCTGTTTTTTCATACAGATAGGGTCACGCTGCAGACTACTCTCTCATTCATGCCTAAGATCATCTCAGAATTCACTTTTTTATATCCAGACTGAATAAACAAGGGAAAACAAAATGTTCACTACTTGCCTGTGCATACCCAATTTAGGTACTACTTTGATAGCACAAAGTCCTTCAGGAAAGCAGACAAGCTATTTATTTCCTATACTGGGACTAAGAAAGGTCAACTCATGTTTAAAAAGAGTATCTCTAGATGGTTGTCCTCTCCTGTTTGGTTACTCCCACCATGGTGAAACTATTTCAGACAGGGTTAAGGCCAATTCTACCAGGGTCTTAGCTTCTTCAATGCTGTATTGGAAAGAGGTGGAGTTTAGAAGCATTCTAAAGGCAGCAACTTGGTCCTTCATCCATACCTCTGGGAAAAAACTACAAACTGGATTCATTCTCTATGTCCACAGCTGGCTTTACAAGGACTATTCTCCAGGAGCTCCTGGACCCTTGTCCTTCCTCTTCCTAGGTTGGGAAAGCTTTTGTAATCTACTCATAGGCTACTGCAGCAATGAGAATGATGACCATAGTACAGTTGTGTAAATTGCACTTAGCCATAACAGTAGATGTTTGAATTCTTCACTACAGTAGCCACACTCACTCACCGTCTCCCTTGTTGTACGTAGTGGGTATGCGTTACAACCCTTATTGTCGAACCTGTTGTTGTTGCTGTGGTTGGTTTTTCATTGGTTACTATAGTTATGGTTAGTTCAGGATGAGTTCCCCTTTTTCTCTTTTGGGGGCAAGAAAGTCCTGAAGAGTTTCAGTCACTCCAGCTGCTTTTATAGTTTCCTCCAAAGGGATTATCCTATAGGCAGTCAGAGTGACTGTGTGGGAGGGGGTTAGAGAGTTGGAAAGCTGGCTGGATACTGCATCCTTGACAGGATACAACCTGTAGGCTACTGCAGCAGTGAAGATTTTGAACATCTATTTTTATGGGTAAGTTCAACTTACATAATTTTATTTTATTAATTAGCAACACATTTCATTCTTCTTCCAGAGCTTACACTGGTAACCCATATTCTTTTTCTCCCAGCAAGGAGTCTATCTTCCAGAAATATTTATTTCTGTATACATAATACCTCCCTTACAGCAATATTTGTTTCTGTATACAGCCTAACCTTCTAACTTCACAGTGTACAAATATTATATTTAAGGTGCTCTTGTCTTTGTTTCTACATTATAGTGATAACCTACATGTTTCTACCTGGGTAAACAAAATGTAAATAAAATATAATAAATAAAATACTGCAGGAAGCTCACTCCACAGGCTTCTTAAAGGAAAACCCTACCTTAGAGCTAAAAATTCTATTTTTCTTACCCAGCTTTGTTTTCTGAGTCATTTTAACTCCTTAAAATCACTCCAAGTGCTTCACATAGAATTTTAATGTTTTTCCCAAAATGGCTGCCAATGAGGTTGACATATCATCATGAGCTTGTTTTTCTTCAACACTTTCTCTTTCTCAAATCCATTTCAAGTTTGCCTTATATGAGTCATGCTAGATATAAAGAAATAATGTTGTTTTCCCATGCCACTGCCATATAATGGGATTTGTGTCAGTCACTGTAATGTTATATACTTTCTGTAAAAGGAGTGCTTTATTTTTTTTTCCTGTAATGACCCTCATTTTTGTGCGTCCCAGACCCTGTTTTACTGTTTTTCACTATACTATGGAGTTATACACCTGCAACCAAAGGTAGTTAAATTGTAGGCCTCTGTTTGAAGTATCCTGTTGTGTCCAAGTTGAACTGCCAGTCCCCTCCTCCAGACACTCTTCCTGAGGTGTCAAAACTGTCACTGCGATGAGAGATCCTTGCATCTTCATATGTGAGTGACAGATGCTACTGGAAAGAAAGGGACTTATTATGTTGCCCAGTGCCTGCAGTGGAAAGATTTGTTATGACTAAATGCTGTAGAAAATGTTTTATTTTCATTTCTTTTATAACTAATGTCATGGTCTTTTCCCCTTACTAATTAAGTCTACAACAAAATATCAACAACTTGCTATTCCTTAACTTTGGATAGCTATTTTTTTTTCTGAGGCTCAGAGGTCTTGTGGCATTATACTTTCTATCTTTTCTTGTTATTCTGCTCACATACTGATTTGTGAACATACAGGAAAATCAATCTTCTACAAATCTGACTCACTGATAATGAGACATTAAAAGGAAGGGACTGGAACATGATTCTATTCCCCAGTCCTTACACTGGGAAGATTTTTTTTTTTTTTTGGGGGGGGGGGCAAAATATTGTGGGAAATGCTTTCTTGGTTGCATTTGTTTTGTAAGTAATGTTATGTTGTTTTTCTCCATACTATGCTGTTCTGTAATTCTATAGCCAAATATTACCAACTTTCTATTACTTACTTTTGGAAAACCATTTTTTCTTCTGCAGCACAGATGTCTTTGAGCATTATATGTTTTTCTCTTTTAATTTTATTCTGCTTGTGACGATATGAGCAAGTGCCAGCACAGCCAGCTGGAATTTTGTAAAGAATGATATGTCCTTTGAATATCAAACTGATTTAGTCAAGATGCCTGTGTTACAAATGTATTAGATCTGTATGTCATTTGTATATCAAACTGATTTGTACAGAAGTTTGTTTGTGTTAAAATGTATCAATGGTGCACCCTGCTGAAATGAAAAGAAATGTACATATATTATAGCAACTGAATTAAATGTATATGTTTGAATAAAGGGCACTGAGATAGCAAAAAATAAGTGAAATGTGAATAAGCTGTTAAGCCATTAAAACGGTACCCCACAGTGCTGAAGAGGACTTGAGACACTAGGTCTAGGAAAGAGCCTTTGTTCATTAGCTCAGTGAAAAGATGGGAGGCCCCAGGCACTGCCATAAGCATTTGGATGTGTATTGTGGCCATTTGTGCTAAATTTGTGTCTCAGCTTCAAAGGGCAATACTGTGAGAAACTAGAGTCAGGTGACCAGATGAGGTCATTCTGTTGGCCCTCTTGGAAATTATATTTTAGATATTACAAAGAGAAATCTCAGAGTACTGAGTATTCTGTTTTGGGAATCCTGACTAGAAAGACCCTCACCTACAGCATCTTGCCTTGTAGTAGTAAGTAACTTAACTAGGGAGCAGTAAAATTCTCTTAGATTCAGTCAGGAATATAGTGAAGCTTAGTTCACAGGGTGTTTTTCTTTATTTGTATGAGTCTGTCCCTCAATGTTAATTTCAATATTTTCTGTGATCTGAACTGTGTGGTTTACTGTTAATATATATAGTCAGTATTTTCATGCTCTTTTACTATTTATTATTAAATATATTAAAAACTGTTATTGTGGCTGGTCCTCATAGAAAGTATCTAACCTTTGAGAGTACTTATATTTATTTGGTGACACTGTATGGGCCACTGCAGAAGGCCTAGCCATCTTGGTGAACTACTACCATTTGTATTAGTACTAATATTACACAGTATAATTGGACACCCTTTGTTAAGGGCCTTAGAGTAGCTGATTGTGGAGTGTCTGGTGGTGGTGATAACTACCTTATAGTCTGGGCAGAAGGGGGCATAGCTAGTAAATGTGTGTCAGCCTTTCCCAGGTGTGTGTGCTTGGACACTTGGCAGAGGACCTAACCTTACAGCTGTACCAATGGGGAGTCTTATTGGGGGCCTGGAGAGAGACAGATAAGAGACATCCATACCCTGGGCTGAGTTTGTTCCCTGTGTGCTCCTAAGGAAAACTGTACTTGATGCAGAGAGGTCTGCATCTGGAAATACTGAGTGTACACATTTGTATTCCAAGTGCACATCCCTCTCCAGTTTCAGTGGTGAGGATTCAGGCTCCTTGATTACTAGCCCAGCATGGGGATGACACATATTGATGGCCATCACATACTGGTAGCAGTGGTGGGCATCACACTGCTTATCAACGTATTTGTTAATGTACAACATAATCACTCATTAGCAAAAGTCACTCCTTAATAATGATAATGTACTACTTATGTTCTGGGCTCTGTAAGATTTTGAAATTACTCTGTGTACTTTTGCAGGAAACTGCACTCCTGAGGGTTACAACCATCAGTGAATTTAAGCATGCAGCAACCTATTCCTGTTCCTCGAACTGAACTTGTGGTATGTCTGGCAGTTAGTACAAAGGTGTAAAGTTCTGCTTCTAGTGCCAACAGTACACTGTTTGAATCTTTCCATCTTCATTTTCATACTACCTGACTTTGAGCAAGTCACTTAGACAGTGGTTGGGGGGGGGGGCAAATGGAAATTTGGGCTAGACTCCCTAATGGCCTCTTGCACTGCATGCATAGCAACTTTGTATGAACCTATGCCCTATCCCTTTATTCCTTTTTTAAGTACACATCACAACTATCACAGTACTATTTCTACATTATGCCTCTTCAGTCTGCTTTTAGCTATGGTAACTGAGCATTTCAGTAAGTGTCTGAAGAAATCCATAGCTTTTTACTACGTTAGTCTTTTCTGTAATGTTTTTCTCAGTCATAATTGCAATTTGATGAATTTAGCTGTGTCAGTAGTGCAACGGGTAGCACCCTTGCATTTGGTGCAGAAGGCTGTAGGTAATATTCCTACACTATGAAGAAGAATTGCTAACACTGCAGTGTAGCATAAGGGGAGTATGTTGTCTTTTGTGTGAGTCATCAAACTGAGGCCTCATCTGTCTGAATTAGTGATAGCTCAGATGGATGCAAAAGATGAAATGGCACCTAATGAAAAACTTATTTATATACAAAAAGAACTCTTATTTATAATATAATTACAAATGTACAAATAAAATATATTTACACATATTCATAATCTCGTTTACAATCATACCAAATTTTCATCCCTAATAGACCCCCACTCCCGATTTTGCTTAATATTGGTGTTAAAATTAATTTACTATTAAACAAAATTCCATTTATTTCATTCCATAAAACCAGCATGACATAAAATAACTTTATAGCTATTCTTTTAACACATTCTTTGCTTATTTTCTTATAATATCCATATTTAATCATATCCATGTTTATCTTAGCCACTTCTTTTATATCTCTGAAAACAATATTATTTATATAGCTTTCCCCATAACTTTTTATTCTTTTACATTTCAAAAACAAATGTTCCATAGTTTCTTCTTCTTGACAATGTAAACATATTCTATCACTTTTCTTCTCATATGGAAGATTTCCTTTTACTGGTAATTTATCTATTACCAGTTTCCACAAAAAATCTTGACATTTGTCTTTCTGATTACAGCATTTGCTTCTTAACATTATAGCCTTAATTTTTTTCATCTGTTAGATTTTCCCATGGTTTTACATGTTGCTTTAAAATTACATTTTTATGCCATGTTTTTCTTTCTTTTTCTATATCATCAATTTTTATTTTCCGCTGAAATATTTTAGTAGCATTTTATTTTTTCATTTATACACTCTTTATTTCATTTATTCATTTTTACCATGTCCCAAACTTTTTCATAATTGTATATACAATTTTACTACTAATCTCTAATCTTTTTTTCATTTATCTACTTTAACACTTTGTACAAATTTAATGAAGCAGCATATACCACTGGGTCAATTAACCCTAAACTTCACTCCTCTTTACCTACATACAAAAATCCTTTTTTTATTGGGTTTAATCTAGAACCAAATATAAATGAAAAATTGTCTGCAATAATACATTTTCATATACTGTTGGCAATATAAATACACTTGCTAAATATGTTAATTTCCCATCAGTACTAAATGTATCAAATAAACCTTTTCTGAATGATAATTTATATGCTCTCCAGAAAAGACAGGTTTGTTTTATTTCTTCTGTTTTCTTCCACTGAATTCTACTTGCAACTTTATTTCAAATAATTTCACCCAACACAGAAATTTCACTCATTGTAAAATGTATACCCACTATCTGTACTACAGCACCTGAACCTTAACTTTTCTCTTTATTTAAAGCTATCACTATAATCTGTAGACACTCATTTGTGCAATGCAAATTATTACTTCTTTTATCCATTTTTTGCAGTTATTATAATGCATCTGCATATATTAACAGAACTGGAATTCTTAACACTTCAGGTGTTATATACCCCATCTTCTTCATTTTGTAATTTATTTCACATACCATCACATTCATAACTAATGGAAAGAGAAAACAAGAATCTCCCTGTCTTACACCACTCTTCATATACACCTCTTGGCTTAACCAGGCATTTACACATATTTTACTTTACTAATTCTATACATTGACATACATAATTTCCTAACTTTCTCAGTTATATTATATTATTTCATTATTCGCCATATGATTTCATGCCCAGTTGTATCAAATGCCTTATTAGAGTATCATATCATGACGTTTGCTTCTTCTTTTCTATTCATATCATCCAGAATTTATCTATTATTAATAATTCTTGACAGCCCTTTCCCTTTATGCTAAATATATATAAACTATCTTCTACTATATTTTCCATTTTAGTTTCAAATCTATTTAATATTATTTTCATAAAGGTCTTATTATTATTCAGTACTATTGATCTCCAATTTTTAATTGTCTTCTGACTTCCTTCTTCGATATAAATGTAAGTACTCCACTACATAATTCTTTATACATAAAACCGTCATTTAACCATTCATTCAAGATCTTTAGAAAATAGATTTTTTTGCCAAGCCCTTACTTTTTTTTTACACATTTCATACCCTATTCTATCTGGTCCTGCAGCCAAATCTATGTATACTTGCCCTAATACTTTATCTATCTCATATAAAGAAATCTAATTTTCTAACTCCTTATTCTCCTTTTCTGCTAACTTTTTTTTTACTTTCCATGTTTTTTTCACTGCCTTCTTTTTTCTTTAAACATTTCTTGTACATATTGCACTACACTATTCATAATCTTTCCTGAGTTCTTTCTATTTCTTCTTTTAAATTTTTATCTCTCTCATTACACTGTTTTCCTTTACTAAGCTGCTTAAGAAACTCAATATTTCTTTTTTTCTTGTAAAAAATATATTTGCTTATATAACAGTTCCTGTATTTGTTCTTGATTTCTTTCAGATAATTATTTTTCTTTGTCAAAGTACTTTCTGTCATTATGTTCTACATTTTTCAATGCATCATTATATGTTCTTTTATATTTGTCATTCTCCACTTTTCTCACATCATATTGCCACTGTAAAAAACTTTTTTTATATTTTTCCTTAAATATCATCCATCATTCAGAACAACTTTTTTATAAACTGTGTCATAGTAATATGATCTCTCCATAACTGCATTACTAATCTGTTTCCCTCTTCATTCCATGTTTTCTTATTTATCTTTTTATTCAGTTGCTTATTTTTATATCTTACTTGTTTTCTTTTATGTCTAGCCATATTGCAAGATGATCAGAAAATCCTTTTTCAACAACCTCCCCTTCTCCTATAACTAAACCTTCTGAAAGTATAAATTAATCTATTTCAGTTCTATACATACCCCTTTTGTAAATCCATAAATCTTTGTCCCAAAGTTTTAACTTACCACATCTTATAACTTCTAACATTTTCTTATATCATTTCCTTTCTTTTTACGCTTAGCTCTTAAATCACAATTAAATTCTCCTGTTATTATAATATTCATATTTATCACTGCATCATCTAAAAGCTGATGAAATAAGCTTAACCTTTCTTTACAATTATTTATTTATTTATTATTTTCTGGATACAATGTCCTTTGGGAGAAAAGCTCCAACATTATACAAAAATACAGACATTTCCAAAATTATAATAATACAGAGAGAGAAACAGTCAAATATCAAACAAACAATCAGGTTGCAATTAATATAACAATATAATGTGACAAATCTATACATTTGTTCTTTCCATTTTAAATCTACAATGATTAATCTTCTCATTTTTGCTAAAATTACATCTCTCTTATACTCTTCTTCTAAAAAGCATAACTATTCCAGAACATCTCTCATTTCCCAAACTCTAGATCGTCTTTCCTCCCCATAGTTTCTTTGTTTGTAATCTTTCTTCATTTGTTAAAAAACATGGCCTCTAATATAATTGCATCTACATTACACTCCAAAATCCCTATTTGTTTACTATATTCTTAATACTATTCACTTTTACAGAAAACACTCTAAAATTCTCATTTTCCTTTTTCCTTGGGTGCATAATTTCATAGCTAATTACTGGACCAACTGCCTTTATGGGCCATTCTAAGCCTAGCCAATTTCCCTCCCAAAGCTGAGAATCAAACACTGTTACTTGTGTGTGTGACTCAAACACCTTAATCATTATGCCAATTTTAGCTGTATATATACTTTTTCATCCATGTCATTTTTTTCTTTTGTATTTATCCTTTTTTTTTCTTTTTCTGTCTTTTACCCTTTTACTAATATATTTTTTCCTTTCACTATCTCCTGATTTATGTCTTCATCACTTATTTCAGTCTTCTTTTATGTAATTTTTATTATTTTTACTCATCTGATTTTATTTCTTTCTACTACTTCAGAATTTCTTCTTTGTTCATTTTCTTCTTTCTTTTTATTTTTCCTTACTCATTTTCATTTTTACAATCCATCCACAAATTTCCAATTGTATTACATTTATAATATTTTAATTCAAATTTTTGCATCAAGTACCATTTGCCCACAAACGTAACATTTTATTTTAACACAGTTACTTATCAAATGCCATTCTATTTCACAAAAACATGTTTTGGGTTATCCCAATTATTTCCTCTTCCCCTACACATTTATCATGCGTAGAATATGCATACACATATTTTTTCTCTATTTTTAACACAATATTACAATCCCACCCACCAGTCCATAAACCCTCTTTTATCAAACTTTGTGATGTCTAGTGCTTCTTTACATAAAGTTTTCAAATGCCCTTTCAAAGTCTCTCTTTCCATCTCTGTTGGAAACTGTACATGAATTTTCTTTTTTGATTTATGTTAAATGCTTTTATTACAAAGATTCTGTGAGTTGTGAGTTAGTCTTTCTTTTTTCATATTATTCAAGAAAATTTTCCATTGAAAAAACAGTCTCAGATATGTCACAAAATGTTTCGTTAATAAGAATAAATGCTCTTATCTCATGTACACCAAAAGGACATATTAAATTGTCTCACACTTCACACCTGCCCATTGCTTTGTCTTCCTTACTTTGAATCCTTACCATGTACTTCCATTTTTCATGTTTTTCCTATCCATTTATTTTCTGCTACTCCCCCTTTGCCTTCTTTTATTTTTTTCTCTGTATACAGAGACAATCCTGAAAAATAGTGGTGAGATGGAAAAGAAAATATATACAGAAAAAATGAAAAGAAGGCAAAAGGGGGAGTAAAAGAAACAAAAGAGGCAGAAGATGGTTCAGAGAGTAGAATGCCTTGATCAGGGCAAGAATCTTCTTGATATTTCTGTGCGCTTGTATCTATCTTTGTTGTCCCAAACACCCTGCACTTTTGTCCCTCCTGACACTGCTCTCCAAGCAAAGTCCAAAGTGTCTGTAGTAATCAACTGCTTTGGAACAGGGACAGAGAAGGACAGAACTGGATTAAATGATATATGTTTTTTTTACCAAAAAATTTTTGTGCTGACAAACACCAAAACTGAGATCAGAAAAGATAAAAGTTGTTGATACTTGTACCAAAAAGATTTCAGATATCATTGTATATTTCACGCATCATTGTATATTTCATGTGTAGTCTTGCCAGGGGTATCATGAAAATCATAGATGCTGTAAGACCCAAAATCCTGAGGTATTCCCTTAGAAATAGCTCTACATAAAGATCTATTTTTTTCCTGTGGAAGAAAATATCTTTGAATTGAGGCATCTAGCTATCATCACATGAGCCCAATCCTGTGTGAGGGAGCCAAGAAAGAGTAGAAAGAGTTTGGAATGCTGTCTTGGAATCCCAGCTTGTGCAAGAGATTTCTAACTCAAGACAGAGATCCCTGACATTTTGAAAAAGACTCTGCAAAGATAAGTTGTCTAAATATAGAAAAATGTAGATACCCTGTAGCCTGCAATGAGCTACAATTAGAGCTAAATACTTTGTGAACACTCATGGTGCACTGGATAGTCCAAAGGATAAAGCAGACAACTGATAATGTGATCCAGATACACAAAACCTTAAGAAATGTCTGAAGACTAGACAAATATGTATGTGATGATAAACATCTTTTAAGTCTAGTGTTATGAGGAAACTTGAAAGAGAAAGAAGAGGTAACAGGTTGTAAAGTTTTGAATTTGGGCACTATCACAAATAGGTTTGCATAGATAAAAAAGATCCAGAACTGGTCTCCAAGCATTTTCTTTCTTTTTTTGGCACTAGGAATATCATTGAATAAAACCCCTTCCCCACTTAGGAAGGAGGAACTGGTTCTATCCCTCCTTGGGACAGCATGTGATGAAGAACTGGTGGAAACAAAAGAGTATGATTTGCAGGATGAGGAATGACCCCCTGGAAAGGAGGAATTTTCCCCCATTGCCATCTGTAACAGCGATAAATTATTTTCAGAACTCATTTGTCTGAAAACGTCTATTGCCAAAGAGAAAAATGGAGATTCAGACTTTCTGGACGAGAAAAGGGGCCATTGTAGACTGGAGTTGCAAGTTGTCTTGAATACTCATTCAGACTTGTTGGACTGTCCTTGGTTTTGGGTGTTTCGAGACTTCTTTGTGGAACCAGCTTGCCACTTTTTCTTAAATGTCTGTTTATCTGAATTCTGTGGAGATTTTTTAGTCTGTTTTTTTTTTTTTTGACAAATCTGGATGAGGAGAAAGAAAGAAAATCCCTTGGACAATTTGAAAAATGTGGGCTTAAAATCCCCTGGCTCAGTTTGCCTCTTTCATCACACGTTTTGATCACCTCTGCAACAGGGGGTGGGGGTGGGGCTTCAAACACTAAAACTCTAGCAAAAGCAGAGTTTAAAATCTCATGTTTACATTACCTGGGAGTTTCCAAGAATGTAGTCAAGCAAGCCTCCTTAAAACAGTATCACTGACCATAACCCTGGAAAAAGTATCAACAGATTCATACAAACACTGCAAACAATTTTTAGTGACCTGTGAAATAGAAGAAACCAAGTTATTTAAATCATATTTTTCTTCTTGAGAAGAAACAGTAGATAAAACATTCCTCAAACTTTCACAATATGTCAAGACAAGCTTTACCATATGAGCCTGACAATTTAAAATTCTAAAAATCAAAGTTACAGATGTATACATTTTTTTTCAATGCTCAATGATAATTTTCACACACTTATTAGAAAAAGAAGGATAGCAGTTAACCAAGTGGTTAGCAGCAGTGGAGTCTAAGTCTATAGCTGCTGGGTTGGGCATAGTATAAAAATTTAAAAGACTGAGGAACTCTGTGCAACCTATCTGCCTTTTTACGACACACATCCTTCTAAAGTAGACAGGACATGAGGAATGGGTGTAGGCTTTGGAAATGCCATTTGTAGCAATCCATAGTATTTCCTGTGAGACTGTAAAACCTGAGTTTCTCCCACTGAAAGCACTAGGACATTCTAGCAATAGTCTAAGGGAAACAGAAACCTCTACATGGAGAATGAGAAACTGAGCTTTTCTCTGAGTCAGAAATCTGAGGACAAAACCCTGAACACATCCTTGCATCTTCCTGTTCAGATTCAGAATCTTGAATCTCTTTGGGAAAGGAGGCATCCTTCTATTTTTTACCAGAAACTACTTTCCAAAAAGGATCAATAGCCTGAATTAAACCCTGCGCTACGCTCAGTAAACTACTCTTAGCCAAAGAAATTTGAGGGACAGCAAATACATGCTTCTTTTTCCGTTTCTTTTTGACAGGAAAAATGGGGCCACTTGTGCTACTAATGGCAGACACTGCTTTCCTAGGTTTGGACACAGCATTCTGACACAACAGGGAAGCCTCACCTGTTCCCTCTCCCAGGACCAAGAGTGGTTCTTCCTTGCCCAGTGAGGGGAACTCCAACAGAAACAGAAGACGTGGCTAACCCCCAGTCCATAGCAGCTATAGGTGCTACACCAGAGGGATCCCAGGTAAAAGATGAGGTGTCTGAGGTACAACAAATAGCCACTGCAGAGTCAAGTACAAGAAAAGATACCACAAACTGTTTTAATATTGGAAATCACCTTTCGCAAAATGCCATTATTTCACCCCCCTTCTGTTTTGCAATTAAAATCTTATTCATAAGTCATTCATGTCCACAATTAGACAGCATAACACAAAGTTGCAACAAGGTAGATTGAGAACAAACTTAAAAGCGGTGATGATTACTTAAGCACATAAACTCTACAGTCAGTGGGTCTAGCACAGAACTGCCATTTTTAAAAATAACTGTTGTTTACCTTACTGGGGGGAGGGGGGGGGGCTGAAAAAGGTTCGGAAGGATCACAGTTCCATCCTAGTTAACAAATAAACACCAAAATCCTAGGAACTTGAATACAGGCACCAAATGTTTTGGATTGGGATCCCTCTTATTGTGGGGCAAATACTAACACAAATTTGAATCTTTTCTTCCACATCACACTTTACTTCTACTCAGGCAGAAGCTGCTTCTCATACTGTTTTCTCTTCTTCAACTTTAGCCATGCATAAGTCATAATTCTAGTTTTAAAGTTTCACTCTCAATAAATAAATACTTTTAATTGTTTGCAACTAATTCCCTAAAGCACACATTTCAATTAAGAAATTCCACGGTCCTAACTCACATACCTAATTTTGGCTCAAAATGTTGTTTTGTCCTTGTACAATTGGAAGAAAATGTGATAGGTTATAGTTAATTAGAAATACACAAATTCAAGTACTAGATTTCTTTTCAGAAAAATGCCTGTTAATTCACATTTTCTTATTCTGTCAGCTTCTCAAGTTTTACCACCAATGTGAAAAAAAGTGTCTCCGATTGTTTCTGGATTTCTCTGACCTTGGGTGTCGAGTGTTATGCCCTAAAAATGTTCCCACATATAACCTCTCAATCGTCCAGATTTTGTCAGAATGCCAAAGCTTTTACTTCATATTTTTGGTCTGTTCCTCATAAAAAGTCTGTGGTTTTCTATCAAATTATTTAAAATCAAAGTCACTAAAAATGACATGTATACAACTTTCTAACTCCATATCCTTCAGAAAATGCACACTAGGAAAACCTTGCTAGTTTGTAACTCTCGGCGGTGTTTATATCTGACCCTAGAATTGGGCTTTTGTTACTCTATTATTTATTGCTTTATCCAAACTTACTGGATTTAGAGGTTAAGTTCTACACCAACAATTCTCTACAAACATGCGCTATCTCCATTAATATTTTTGTGCCTAAGACAAATATGCATAAATGCATGTAATGTTCTACCGACATATCTTTAGCTCCTAACAAAACATTCGTTATTTAAATACAACTTCAATAGCTTTATACCACATGAAACCACTATTACAGAGCACCATTGTTTACACATACTTTAATAGTCTTTCGGCGCTGCGAATGACGTTAGTTTCCATGCTTTACGGGCTTCCGGCGACAGAAAATTTTCTTTTTCCGTTACACAATGGCGGAGTACGATCTCTCAACTAAGATCGCCCACTTTTTAGACCGACATATGGTTTTCCCACTGCTGGAGTTTGTATCTGTGAAAGAGGTAAGCCTGACCGGTTATGCTCCTTCTGGATAATGCATTCCATTCACTGAATCCCTGAGCAGCGCGTGCATTCTTTGGTTATTCCACGTGTTAGTGGACAGTTGCCTGTTTTTTTATTCTGTTGGTAGTAGCATGGGGAAAAGGACCACCTGTTATTAAGGGTTGGAATATAGTTAACTTGCAACATGGTTTTTATCAGTTATTACTAAAGATCACCGTCTTGTTGTGGTGTATGAGATATGCAGTTGCCGGTGAAAAACTCCCAGGTGACTAGTGAGAGTTAGCTTTGTAAGTGACGTTATGGTCTGAAATGAAACTTTCTGACACATCATGGGTGACGAGAGGTTTATGCTAGAGCTAATGTAGTATTTGTGACATGAATTGAAGCCTTATTTTAGAAACTTCGACAAAATGTCCAGTTGTTTATATACCTGTTTCTTATGTACCATATCAATTAAATAAAATACAAGAACTCTGTTGTCATTCAGAAAGCAGTGTAGAAAAAACTCCTGTATTCTCTTAGGCTTACAGTATTAGATTGGTTTTAAGGACTGTTATTGTCAGCTCCTCTTATAATGTCAGGCATATTTAACTAACTAGTCAATAGACTGTGGTGGTGGTGCTGCGGTAGCGTTGTCGCCTCACAGTTAGACGTTGCCCTTTCGATTCTTAGTTAGAGCATCTTCTGTGTGGTGATATGCGTGAATGGGCGTTCCTTCGTTGAAGGTTGTGCGTTAGGCCCGGCAAGCCAGCACGTAAAACTCTTACTGCAAATCATTAGCGGACCGGAGTTCCGCTGTGGCGTCCCCTAACCGGGAAAAGCAGAAAGATGTCAGTGTCAGTCATTTAACTAACTAGTCAATACCTGTCAGCCTCTTATTGTTAAGAACTCTGGACAATGCCTTTATGAAAGGGGATGGGAAAGGTCCAAACATAAGTACAGATTGTTATAAACTTACAAAGTTGCTAGAGTAATAGGGTTTGTGTTTACATACAATTGCTGAAGAATTTGAAGTCTGAAACTCCATTGTATGTATTATTAGTGACCTCAGTCCTCAGATCATCCCAGTGATTTGCCAAAAAAAAGCACAGATTTTATGAGGAACGGGCAAATATATGAGGTAAAAATCTGGACAGGGGTATGGGTGCTTGAGGAAACAAAACAGTGTGTACATGTGTCAGATTAAAACTTTCCATTTAATCATATGCATTACAAATTCTGCCTTAATTTTTTTCTTCAAAATTGTGTTTAGGAGGGTTAGTTGAAGATTATGATGAGCATCTATGTAAGGTGTGCAGTTCTGTTTAAACAGCAGAATGCTGAAAATTACAAATTCTGGTGAGGTTGATACTTGAATTTGCTCATGTATTTTAAAAGCATTGATTAAGTTTTGCTGACATTTTAATTTCTTTCGGTTCCTAGGTAATAGACAATTTAAACAATTTCAAGCCTACTCTCTGCAGTCCCATTACTATATCCCCACGTCCATAAGTCATCTGCATTTAGACATACCAGCATTTGATTCAGATACTTCATGAACAGGGTTAAAAACTTCATCCACAGCACACATACAGAATTCAGCAATTATCTGCCTCGTTTGTTCACTTGTACATGTACTAAATGAATCATTGCACATATCAATGTCACTCAAAATTTTGTTATTGTCAAAATTGATGTTATTCTCATTTAAAAGTACGCCCCCAATGTCCGCAACAGAAATGTCCTTTGAATTAGAAAAAAACGTGATCATCGAATTCACCAATGTCAACCCAACCAGTTGGAGCGAAGTCTGTACAGGTCATCTTGTCAACACCAATACTAGCGACCCGCTCAGCTCGAAAAAAATTGGGTCTGTTACATTCAATAGTGTTAACTTGATTTAAACCATTAACTTCCGCTCCAATAACGCTGGCATTTATTAATTCAAAATCAGTAATCTCCACCCCAGCAGACTTGCCAGCCACAACAATGGTGTTCGGTAACTGAATGTCAATAAAATTGTCCTGGTAATGCTGAAAGAAAGTCTCACCTTCAAACAAGGCCGGACCATCCAATATCACCTTCTCCACTCGGTTCGGGCTACATTGCGTTGTTGCTGCTGGTGAAACCTCCCTTTTGGCCTTGCTCCCCGCTTCGGATACTCGCTGAATTTGCCGCTTCCTTGCTGTTGGTTCATCTGAACGCGACCCTTTAGCCTCTCCGAGCGTCTTAGCCCTTCTTCTAAAGGGAACTCCTCCTCAACCGCTCTTGTATTCATATTACCGGTTGCTCTCGTCACTTCCACTTCACCGCTCAATGGCTGATTGGTTGAATGATCTTGATGCCTAGTGTTACCTTCAGAAAGCGGATACACTTTTTTGTTTTTGTATTCATTAGTGTCCCAAACAATTTTATGAGCTTTTCTCCCATGTATAATCGCACAATGTGACTCTACACTCGCCAATAGTTAGTATAATAGTGCTCAAAATTTAAATCAACCGTAATAGCTTCATTCTCAGTCTCTAATTCAGCCAAATAACCAGCAATCACCTGATCATTATATTTGATAATAATGTTCATAAGTTCAAGACCCGTTCCATCATACAGTTTATGAACTTCCTCCAACATTTCATTTTTACCTTCAATTCCATTTGGGTACTTCCAGGTCCGTAAACCCCGCAGTACTAAGCCCAACTCAATGTTTTTATGTAAATAACTGTTTTCAATCTGCAATTTCTTCATAGAGAATAACTTTTTCTCAAAATCCTTCAAACGTTCGGTTAAGGGCTTGTTTACAGCCCCCCCTGGGTTGGACATCATCCCGTTCTGTTGAAAATTGTAATTATTAACTTTCCACCACATGGCATCCAAATTAACTGAATTACCTGCCACACCTTTGTTCCTCAATGCTGAAATAGGAGCCCCCAAACTGGTATTCACCTCAGGAGGACTGGAACATGGTACTGCAGCCACCACTCCTCTGGAAGCATTTTGACCAGGTAACAAGCCTCCAGAACCCAATTCTGCTTCAGTATTTGGACCACTTAGCTGCTTATTAACCAACTGCTGTATTTGTATCATGTGCTCAGCCAGTTGTTGGTTAATTCGTTTCAACAGCCCTAGAATGTCCGGTCCACCAACACTACTCTCCATGAAGACGACCAAAACCAAAAACCAAACAAACTGAATAAATGGACCAACAACAGGAACTGCAGGACAGAAACCACCACAACAAATTTTGACCTAGGTTTCGTCTTTATTCAGACTTCTTCAGAATAAATGTTAAAAACAATACACACACCAGAATTTATACACCTTTAAATTACATCATTAATCAATTAATTTGTCAATTAAAAATTTTTATCCTACTTAAAACAACCTGAGCACACACACACAACAACAACTTGATACTGTGATAACATACTGCATTATTAATAAAATAAAATAAAATCAATTAAAAAATCCAATTAAAAAGATACACAACGAAATATAATAAAGTAATAACATTAAACCACACACAAAACGATGTGTAAAAATAAACTAGACACAATCATTATACATGAACACTAACTTATGGGCTAATCACCCAAGAATATGCTTCAATTTTAAAATTGGGGCTATACTAATATGGTCATTAATACCAGGAAAGACTGTCGCATTCAACCCAAGTTGCCACCTCACCTCACTGATGTCTAAATGCAGATCTAGAACATTACCCTGTGCATCCTTAACAATATTTTGTAATATACAAAATTTAAACTGATGTCCACCATGCATTTCAATGTGCCTATATAAGGCATTAGTTGTTTTCTTTAGCCTTATGTCTGACAGATGCTCATTAATCCTGTCTCTAAAGAATCTACTAGTTTTTCCGATGTAAAACGCCGGACACTGGGCACACTGTGCCATGTAGACCACATTTTTTGTATAACAATCAAAATGCCTGTACAACCTAATAGGTACACTTGCCACATGTAACTTCGCACCAGTAAGTAGAATATAATGACACACACTACATCTACCACATTTGAAATTCCCAATGGGAATACCAGTTGCATTACAAAAATTATCACCCTTCTCTAATAATTGCTTCAATGATCTTGCCTTCCTAAAAACACATTTAAGATGACTACCAAGCTTATCCCATACCAAACAGTGCAACCTAAGAAACTTCCAGTTATTATATATTATGTCCCTAATGTTAGGAGCGTCATAAGAATAGTTGGATTATTTGAAAAAATTTGTGAGCTGGACATAAGAGATTACATTAATAGAAGTAAGTCCGCTAATGGATTTCACGCATTTAATAGCCTAAAAAATATAAGGATGAACGGAGCTTGTTAGATGAATTGGTTAGGGATAGGTCTATTAGATTTATGAAGCCCAACAAGGGCAGCAGTTTAGTGGTTGTGGATAGAAATGACAAGGGCAGCAGTTTAGTGGTTGTGGATAGAAATGATTATATCAATCATATGTTAATCATGTTAAGTGGGGACACCTATAAGGAAAGTAGTTTAAACCAACTTAAATGCTAAGGTGGACATGTTAGTTGAGGATTTATTGATGCAAGGACAAATTACTGAATCAGAGTATTTTTTTATGACTAACGAATTTCCTGTGGCGAGTGGTATCTTTGGGATTCCCAAGATACATAAGGGATTGGTTAATGTTAAGTTCAGGCCTATAGTAGATGGTAAATGTAGTAAAACTTGTTTTACAAGTAAATATTTGGACTATCACTTGCAAAAAGTCATCAAATTATTTGATATTATCACAAAGGATTCTTGGCAATTTTTGGAGAAGTTAAGAACCGTAGAAATTAATGAAAATACTATTTTGCTCACTACTGATGTTGTGAATCTTTTTTCTGTAATACCTAACGATATAGGGTTGGATTGGTTGGAACAACAGCTTTTTAAAACTAGGCTGTACGACCAGGACCGTATAAATGTATTTATCACCTTGATGGAAATTGTTTTGTGCAATAATTACATTTTTTTGAGGTGTATTATTTTAAGCAAACTACAGGTGTAGCTAATGGGGGCAGCTTGTGCCCCCATTTATGCTAATTACTTTATGTCTTACTGGGAACAGGAATATGTTTTATTAAGTAGGTTTAGATCTAACATTCGGCACTATACCCGTTTTTTAGACGATTTGTTTATAGTATGGGAAGGTAGTGTAGAAGATGTGAATGCCTTTATGGAATATATTAATGACACAGTGCATTTTTTGAAGTTCACTCATACCTTTAGCAAACAGGAGATTTCCTGTTTAGATGTAAATTTGAAAATAGATCCTATAAGTCATTCTTTGTCAACTAACATTCATAGAAAAGCCACTTTTTCAAATTCCTATCTCTGTTATTCCAGTTGGCACTCTGGCCATCAGAAAAAAACAATTATTAAAGGTCAGATGGTCAGGGCTGCCAGAATGGTTAGTGACGATTTAGAGTTTTTGAAGGAAGTGGAGTTTATAGTGAGCATGTTCCTTAGGAGAGGATATCCCGAAGGAATGTGTCAAGCTGTAGCAGAGGAAGTTAAATGCATTTAGACATCAGTGAGGTGAGGTGGCAACTTAGGTTGAATGCTGGTATGGGAATGAATGACACAGTTGGCACTAATGTTGTTTTAAATACCTTGCCAATGGCTTTTTTAGCCACTAATGACCATATTAGTATAGCCCCAATTTTAAAATTGAAGCATATTCTTGGGTGATTAGCCCATAAGTTAGTGTTCATGTATAATGATTGTGTCTAGTTTATTTTTTACACATCATTTTGTGTGTGGTTTAATGTTATTACTTTATTATATTTCGTCGTGTATCTTTTGAATTGGATTTTTGAATTGATTTTATTTTATTAATAATGCAGTATGTTATCACAGTATCAAGTTGTTGTGTGCGCGCGCTCAGGTTGTTTTAAGTAGGATAAAAAATTTTAATTGATTAATTAATTGATTAATGATGTCATTTAAAGGTGTATAAAATTCTGGTGTGTGTATTGTTTTTAACATTTATTCTGAAGAAGTCTGAATAAAGACGAAACCTAGGTCAAAATTCGTTGTGGTGGTTTCTGTCCTGCAGTTCCTGTTGTTGGTCCATTTATTCAAGCTTTTTTTTTATCTTTTATGTTAATCTGCAGCTCATTTATTTCAGACTATGTTAACATCATTCACTTGTTATATGTTTGTCTATGTGTGACCTTTGGTGCTTGGCTAACATTTTTTTTTTTTATCATTCTCTTTGAGTATTTATTGTGTTATATTTAGTGTTTTATAGCTTATTTTTTATTGTATTTTTATTTATTATTGTGTAATAAATTTAAATGTTTCTTAATCTCGTTATTTACAATTAACAAATATACTTTTGTCCACATGAAATCCTAGAGAGGCTATTAACTGCACACCCCAGTAACATAGCTCAGGCTGGAGTAGTACTAGATAGTTTGTGGCCGTCACTAGTGGAGTCATAATTCCTTTCATATGGACTCAAAACACGTATTCTTCTGTTACACGAAAAGAGCAACTCTACAGAAATGTCAGACTGCGGACCAACTGCTTTTGTCCCACCTGTGTTAAAATGCTTGAAAAATGTCTCCACTCTTTGATTACTTCAATTTCTGATGGGTAAGAATCTACTTTCCATTACTGAGTATGGTTTCTGTGTCAACCATAGTGCAGACATAACTATACTGGTATTTCTAAATGCAACTTATAACTGCAAAAATAAAGATAAACTCATCTTTTTAATATTTTAGATTTCTGCAAAGCATTTGATAGTGTTGCATTTTATACTCTTGCACAAACTATCGAGACATGGCTTTTCAGACCCTACTATCTCGTGATTTAACCACTATTTATTTAATAAAATTCACTATGTTGAATGACACACTGCTCAGTCAGCCTTTGTACCCATAAGTGTAGGTATTCCCAAAGGGTCCATTTTACACCCATTGTTTTTTAACGTTTTCATAAGTACCTTGTTATAGCCACTCAACCCTAGTACAAATGACAGACAGCTTCACCTTCGTCTGCTCTGCTTCAAGCATATCGGAATTACAAATGATTACTCCATAATCTTTTTCAACTACTGAAACCTGATACGAATGCAGTTGACTACAACTTAATGCAAATAAGGCAAGGTTACTACTGTTCATCTCCAGTTCTTACTTAGATGGCAAAATCAGTTTTACTGTTACGTCATCTAGTAGTACCAATGTAGAAGTAGTTTCCTAGTCAAACATACTTTATTATTGATGACAACTTGAAATTGACCTACATGTCCAGCAGGCTGTAAACAAACCAACAACTAATAATCAAAAACATGACCAGCTGTACAGAATAAAGCCTAAGTGAACATGAACATAACATTACAGTTACAACTTAAGAAGGGTTTTATATGCAAACCTCATTGTCACCAACTAACTATCCAGCCCACTTGCTAAACTGGAACAATGTAATAACAAAGTAGCTAAGACTGCAGCCAGCCTGGCTAACAAAACAATTACTGTGTAGACTTCAGCCGGGTAGAACTGACAAACTGCCTTAACTTCTGTCATTAGCACAATCTTGTTGTTTTGTTTACAGTTCATTGCTTAAGTCATAATATCTTTTTTGATGTGGAGCTTTTCATCCTGGGCCTCCAATTAAAAGTATTGTTTATAGACTTGGTCCCCAGTGGGGTGCCAGCCAGAACGTGCCCAAGTTTTGCTGCTGCCAGGGATTTGCTTACCTCTAGTCTGTGTTTATTTGTTAAAAAAAATAGGAATAAAATTCTTGCAGTCCTTCTGTTGATCATTGTGTATTATTTAAAATTCTTGCAGTCCTTCTGTTGATCATTGTGTATTATTTATGTGATGGCTTCTTCTAGAAGAATGTATTTTATCTGTTATGAAGAGACTGCAGTATAAATTTATCGTTTCCTGTTTGTCTAAATAAAGCTTAACCTTATGGCTATGCCATCAGCAATGTTGTCTGGCTCTTATTTTTTCCCCGCTCTACCCAGTCCCTGCTGGAACTAGTTTCCTTTAACAGCTAAGTGCCAGTTCAGACTTTTATAACAGATTAATTGTCACAGTCGTGTGCATCTGGTATCCCCTTCTTTTTGTAATACAGATCATCCCTAGTCAAAAGTTAAAATTTGTCAGAGAAGGCTCCCCACCTTAAGTCACACTGAATCTGTACTTGTGAAGATTTTGTTTGTTACTAATGATTTATGTAGCTGTAGAAGTACTTTGTAGGGTCTCTGTCTCTCTGGTCTTCCTTGTTATCTCTTGAAGAGGCAGATGGAAAAATGACTTTGTTATGGTGATCTTTTAACTGGGTGCAGTAAATCATTGCCTCGTTGAATGTCTGCATTACTTTCTTGAACTGCGGCTGTTTGATTCTTTTTTGTTCCTGTCTCACTGTGGTGTAAGTTTTTTTTTTGGTGGCGTAGTTTTAATTGGTTTTGTCTGTTTTTTTGTTTCCCCAAATCTCATTGCCAATTGGATGAAACATTGTAGTGTGTTTGTCTCTCTTAAATATCTAGTTCTTTTGGCTACAGAATGGCAAAGGCAGAACACTAGTACTCTATGTTGCTGTTTTGTCATGGAAGATCTGTTGACTCAAGTGATAACAAAAGGGCTCCTATTCCCTTCTTTGCCATTTACATTAGAAAGTGGGTTTGAGTTCTAGCGTACCTTTTAGTCATCTCTTCGGCAAGAGGAGTTAAAATAAATTCTTCAAGGCCTCTTATAGTACTAGAAAATCGTAGGAGTCTGAGGAGGAGATCCCTTTACTGATGACAAAAACAGCAACTAACAGAGATGGTGAATTAATTGGATTATCACTTGGACCAGAGTAAACACGGTGGTGGTGCTGCGGTAGCATTGTCACCTCACAGTAAGACGCTGTCCGGTTCGATTCTCAGCTTGAGCATCTTCTGGGTGGAGACATGCGTGAATGGGTGTACCTTCGTTGAAGGTTGTGCGTCAGGCCTGGCAAGCCGGTACGTAAAAATCAACTGCCAATCATTAGCGGACCGAAGTTCTGCTGTGGCGACCCCTTACCGGGAAAAGCCGAAAGACACAGACAAACTTCACTTGGATCAGAGTCACTCTTTGTACTGATTTGATATAGTTAGTAGTTAAACCAGACCGAGGACCAGTTTCCAAATTTCTTGTTACATAAAATGTTCGTGGTAACAAATGCACCTTTGGTGTACATGCATTTGGAACACGATTTAGCTTATCTGCTACTTTTTAAGTTGTTCTTGAGAGAGATTTTATATTTTAATCCTTCCAAGTTATTTCTTCCAGAGATGGTTTTCGTTTTTGTTTGGGGCAGATTGACCAGCTCCCTCTTTGAAGTTGCTAGGCCAGATCCTCTTGATTTTGGGAACAGCTTTGCTTGTAGCTATCGCCTCAGCTGGAGGGGTACAGTGAGTTAGTTATTGGCATTGTGTGTTCCTCAAGGGTTGGCAGCTGTGGCTACCAGTACTTCTTTCTTGGAAAGTTATGTCCATAACCAGCTTAAATATGCAGTTTCCTCCTTTTTACTGGAGCCCTGAACATTTGGGAAGGGTCTGGGTCCCAGGAGAGGGCTGAAAAACTACACTGAGGCAATTTAATCTGTACAGAAGATGGATCATCCAGTTGCTTATTTGATCCCAAAAGGTGTTAGGCATTCTATTAAGTAAAATAGTCTATTTCCACCTGGCTTGCTGGAATTTTATCATTCTCTTATGGTGATGTATAGATGCCTTCATAGACCATGCTAGGACTTATCACAAGCGTTGTGCAGATTTTTAATATCCACCACTGAAAGCATTTTCAACCAGATTGTCAGCCCAAAGCTATAGGAGTTTTCTTTCAAGGTTTTCCTTCAGGGGTGCTAGATTGAACCTCTGCCTGCATATAGTAAGTGTTAGTCTGATGGTGATTGGTGAGGCAGGAATGGATGAACTGAGATGATAGACTTGTGACAGTTGATTTGATAAGTGTGTTTCTTTCTTTGCAAGGACCCTCTTACCTTTTCCTTTTCTTAGATTTTTCCGATAAAGTATGTAGTTATTACAGTAACATTAATTTTGGTGTATTTTTCAGTTTTTGTGCTTTGTGGGTTATGTTTGGCTGACTGGTGTGTGACTGAGATGTGCTCATTCAGCTTAGCAGGTGCCCTACCATATAGGGGTCAGTGAAGGGGATTTTCTGTCATTGGTGATAAAGGTGTGGTGCATAGGGATATCTGGTTCTATGTGAGATATCCTAATTGTATATATGATAATCACTGAAGGGCAACTTTTCCATTTGCATCAGGATGAAAAATAGCAGAAATTGACCTGAATTTTAAACTGTGACATCAGAGTCTGGCTCTTCAGCAGACCTGTTTAATATTTTAGTTATTGACATTTGTTTACTGGTAAAGCTCATCTGAATAATTTTATCCATTTTTTCAGAGGTGGCCTAGGGAGAAATGTTCCACAAAAGGTCAGAAAATACATAAAATTGACATATTACAGTATGCTGTAAATACATAAATACAAATAGTAATACACGTGATATGTAGACTAATACAGATATATCATCATTAAAGCAAGGTAAATATATAACATGTCAGCATGTTTAAAATATTTCAGTGCTACAAGAAAGTGAGTTTAGTACCCACTCACAAAGTCAATATCACTGGAAAATTCAAACGGCAGGTAAGGAGGAGGAGAGGGGAGAGTGATAAAGTATTAGAGCTAGTAAGTAGCGTAGGCGTGCGAGAGAGGAGGGAAAAAAATGAGTAAAACCAAGATTAAGAGTAAGAGAAATTAAAAACAAGGAAAAGGAGAGAAATGTATGTCGGTAATAGAGGTGAAGGAGTGAAGTTTTATCCTACAGAAGAGCAACTGTAGGTACAATTCAGTCTTTTGGGCATCGGGGCTCCCGTTGTCTGAAAAGTAGCCTCACCTTCAACACTCAGTAGGGTCATTTTGTAATAGCTGCGAGGCTAAGATGGAATGAGTACAGTCGTTTCTTTTTAATTGTGCTGCTTTCCTCAGCTCCGGGACATTTATTTCATCCCAGGAATTTGCCAGTTGCCTCCATCTTAGCTTGACTGCATATGTGGATGCTGTAGGGAACTAGCCAAAGACGCAGACTGTCTGGTGTCCTCCTTGAGCAAAAACAATTTTGTTGTTGGCTTCCTGTTGATAAGTTGTTGAAGTTGCAGGTGGCGAGTCCACATTTTAGTTTTGTCTCGTCCTGTAGTTCTTTTCAGTCTTATTTAGTTCCAGGTGTGTTTGCATGCTACGTGGACTTTGTGGTGTGATCAGAAGATGTGAATTTGGCAAAGCTCTGTTTGTACTCTTATACTACAGTTGGTGTTTCAGATAATACCAGAGCACTTGAGAAAGAGTCAGTAAAACCCAGAATTGTTTCAGTACAAGTTTTGCTCAAAGCTTCCAGCATGTTTATGCCCCAGTCTTACAAGAGCAGTTGTTGCCTCCCCGTGCTGCCAGTCAACGTTAAAGTTGTTTTCTACTAAAGAGAATATAACTGCCATCACCTAAAAACAAGCCTTCAGAAAGTATTCTGTATGCGGTTGCACTTTGTTCAGTTCCTCATCGGGCTTGCTTCATGATATTACTTGCTGCCCTCTTTGGGCCATATGAATCCTAAAGGTCCTGGTCATTATAGAGTTTTTCACCACTTAATTGCATTTTCCTTTTTCCAGTCTCATCATTTTCAGCCTTCACTGTATTGTCGGTCTACAGTGTTTCATATGCTCTGATGGTTACTCCATCCTTCCTGTAAGTCCATAAACTATTAGATTCATATAGGAAATGCACCCTAAAACTCATTGGTAACATGAGGTACACAGTAAAAACTGCTGCGTAAAATATAAACATTTTTAAACTCCTCAATCTAGATTCTTTCTTAGAGATCTAGAAGTTGATTCGTCCTTATATTGACTGTGTATGTTGTGATCATCTGCAAAAAACACGTTTTATTTCCAATCTTTTATTTTTCTCGTCACCACAGCAATGAGAAATGATGAGCATGTATCAGAACAAGTCAATGTATGTCTGCGTTACTTATTGGTTACTCCTGACCAATATATTAAAATCCGTCTCCTTACCCTGTATTTAATCTGGTTTATGTGCAAGCCAGTCCAGCCAGCCATTTTTCTTGAACATATCTTAAACAGTCTAATCCTGCTTTTCTCTCGCACCATAATAATGGATGTATTATTTTCTCTGGGCTGTGTCCGTCAGATTTACCTGTCGGTGAACTACTGTAACGTGGTGAATACACAAGCCTACTATTCCTTTTTAACTGTTTTATTCCTTTCTGTAACTGTTCAGTGCACCAACTTGTAAGATCAGTACCTCAGCTACTTCTGCATCTTTCTTTCATGTCAACAATAGTTTTCTATTCCTCATTCAAAGACTGCCATCCAAGTTTCCTCTCCCGATGTATCTCCTAACATTTCATCTTGGACATTCTCAGAGTTCCTCACTGCTGTAACGCTGTTAACCATGTAACTGCAGGCATTTCTGAAAACTTCACTGAGCTGTTTTCTTTTACAGACTTAAGTTGTTTAGTCTGCACCAGGCATATATAACATTGCAGATCACTAAATTAAATTAACTGCATTAATTTCCAAAATTATAACTTATTTGCAAAAAGAATTTGAAAATAAACTGGAGCAATCTATGATTTCTGTCTTCTGTGGTATTACGTGAAGGTCAGTTATGTTTCTTCTTCTAGGGGACCTTCCAAGTTAAGTGTCACTGTAAACATCTATGCCATGAGTAATGCACTATTTAAAGAAATAAACAGAAGCATACTCTATTGTTTCTTTCTTGACAACTAACTAAAGTTTGATGTGTGCGCACGCGTGTGTGTGTGTTTGTGCGGTCCTTAGCACTGATCAAAGACTGGTGCACCTTTTATAAGCTACTCCCATTTGTGTCTGCAGAATTAGCAACCTCCTTGTCTTCCACTTCTTACTCTTACCCTGTTTAGTAATCTGTTTCCCTTGAACTCATTAACAGCACAAAAAAGAATGTCTACAACAAAATGGCGCACTTCACTTTTGGCCACCTTGGACAGACTTCATTGTTTGTGCACATACCGACTGATTTTGATTACTTCAAATGCTTACTGTCCTTTGTTCAGTCTGAGTGATTAAAGCAGATAATCCTTTCATTGTGAGGTCTACTTAGGAAAGGACAGTCGAAGTATCTAAAAATGCCAATGCCCATCTTAACTTGATGTACTAGGGCCTTGTAAGAGATTTTGTCTTAGATTAGGCTCTGGTAGTCATTATGCATAAGCTTTGTTTTCTTCTGGAGTCTAGCATGCTGGGACTCCACTAAAAATGGTGAATGGTGCTTCCCACACTGTCCGTGACTACATATGTGGAACACTATGGCTACGGTTCAGGTGCAGTTGTTGAAGGTTTTTACTGCCCAACCTGAGAAGTACTCCAGCATAATTTAAATGTGAGCATTTCTGGAACGTTTCAGGTGGTACAATGATTTATTTATTTTATTTTGACATTTGTTAATCGGGTATGTCCAACTGAGCATTAGGAGAAAAGCTCCATTCAGTACAATTAACAAAGTAGAATTAAAACAAATGCACAAATAAAATCACAAAATATAATGAAATGTATCAAATACAGTACAAATTAATCAGCAAGCAATAAGTAAAATAAGTATAGAAGACATATGATAGCAGGTATAGATCAGTGTTTAACAATTTCAGAAGTACAATACAAAAATAAGTCTGCAGGCACAATAGTACAGGAACACAAGATTAAAAGTAACACAAGTGAAGAGTTCATTATGGGTGATTTGAAGCGTGAATAAGAAGGAAATGAAGGGGTGAAAGGGAACTAGGTATAGGAAAGAGGGAGGGAGAGAGAGGGGAATAGAGTAAGGGAAGGGTATGAAGGAATTTGGATATGGGTGGGTAAGAGAGGAGAACAGAAAGTGAATCATCAGCAGGTACGGATAGAAGTGAGGGGTGGGGAAGGGAGTGATGAGAGTTGTTGTTTTGTCTTTCGGCTTTTTCCCGGTAAGGGGTCGCCACAGCGGAACTCTGGTCCGCTAATGATTGGCAGATTTTTTTCAAAACACCGAGGTGCCAGCTCGACGCCCAACCTTCAACGAAGGCACGCCCGTTTACGCACGCATGTCTTTCGAACGCTACCCAACCGCGGGGAGGACATGCAGACTCCACACAGAAAGCACTCCCAAGCCACGCCGAGAATAGAACGGGAGAACCTCTTGCTGTGAGGTAACAACGCTACCGCCGTACCACCGAGTGATGAGAGTCATACACTTAAAACATGTTGAGCCAAAAAAGTAACAGAGTGGGGAAGAGGCACTAAGGGATGTACACATACGGCCACTGTACTTATTTGTTATGTTTAACAACAAAAAAGAAATGAGAACTCCAGTAGAATAAATCTTTTTTAAGTTCCCAAGTTACCAGCCAAACTTAGCCACTGGGAATGAGGAAGGACAACTCAAGTGCCAGAGATGTATCGACCGGTCAGATTTCACCATTAATGTGGAGGACCAATCAAGTTATATACACATCATAGCATTGTAGGAGATGAGCAGCCTGTACAGTGCCATGATGCCCCGTAAAACGAAAGGAATTTATTAGCATATAAAACACCTAGCCTACTATACAACCATCTGTTTTCATAACTCTTAATTTAAATAATATGGCCATCATGCATGAAAACTGGAGCCATAAACATGAATAGTAAACTATTATAGGTCTACTCTGCTCTGCCAGAGGTGCTTAATACATTTACAGAAGTGTTTAATCTTTTAAACAGTACCCCACTCCTGGTAGTGTTTTTTAATAGTGTCTGACAGCGTAGAGGATTAAGGCACAAACCGGTAGCAAATAAATTAAAAAAAAAAAAAAAAAGAAAAAAAAATGCGCACAAGGAACTATAAACACAAGAGCAAATCTGGGTTAAAAAGGCATCCGTGAGAATGGATGGCAGTGCTTGTTTGGGTGGTCAGTGTGTGGAGTAAATAGTTGTTACTGGATAGGTTATAAAAAAGAGTGACATGGGGATAAAATAAGAGCTTGTACTAATTGAGCTTGGTAAATATAGCCAAAATAACAGATGGTTGATCTGAAGGAGAGGTTAATGAGAAATAAGAGGAATCTGATGTAAATGCTAAGTCGGATAACACTAGAGGTGAGAGAATCCTCAGTGATAAAACTCCATGTGAACACACCTAGTGGGGAAAAAGGCCAAACACTTAGAAAACACAGAATAGTGGACTACTAAGGAATCACTGGTAAAGAACAAGACCAGAGGTTGTGAAGATTGGTTTAACTGAGTGGTCAAGGAAGTACATTTAATTTAACATGTGAAAGTTTTGAGGGAATGTGGACAAATCAAAAATGTAGCTGCATTAATTTCTGTTGGCCAGTTTTTTCTCTCTTCGATTGGCCAATTCATATCAGCTGCTGATTGGTAATTTAACTTTATTTTGTTCTATTGGACCTGTTTTTTACAGGCAGAGCCATTAGTCCAGTATTTGTGTAGGCACACAGCCCCCCACCCTTTATTTCCAGAGTTGTTCACTTTTTGTCATGTTTAAGGTTAGTATTTGTGCTTTATTGAAATGGCATTAAATCATTGTACTGTCTGAAGAAGTCCAGTGATGGGATGAAAGCAGCCATGCTTATCTTAAGTTGTAATGCTTCGCTTTCAAAACTACTTCCCATCTGATTGTTTTTTTTTTTTTTTTTTGCATGATCTTCAGAGGTTATGTATGTATAGAGACATATATGTTTGTTTCTATTTAAATTTTACATTCTGTAGTTAGTGCAGAGGATTACAGATAGGTTACTTTGATTTTGTCAGTTTGCACATATCTGTTCTGAAATGTATTTCCTTAGTTGTTGCTTACATTGTCTGTCTTTCAGTTATTTAAGTTTGCACTCTCACTTCTCTTTTCAAAGAAGATCTCTTCCAGAAACTGCCCTCTATAGCCATAACATGCTTTGTCCTTTATTGCACTGCAGGAAGTTCTGCTTCCTTGTTGACATGCTGACATCATGTTGGGGTCAGCAGAGTCCTTTACCTAGTCAGTAAGAGGGAGCAATTGCACACATGGAGAGGATTTTCAGATTGGGGCAGTTTTACTTGTATTTTCTGCCTAATTTTCCATTTTAGGGCAGGTACACATTGGTTAATCCAGTCTTCAAACCCCCATGCATTCTGCATTCCTTTTGTATGGAAACGTGTGAAGGCTGGTTCTATTTCACCATCACATGCAGCACAAAGTCCATAATTCTTAATCTTGTCTAATTTTCCTTAGTCACTGAATATTACCTTTCATCTGTCCATGATTTTTTCAGAACTCCCAATAATTTTGTCTAATATTTTTTACCATGTCTTTCCTCTCATAAAACTTTCTAATTTCTAATAAATTACTGTGTCACAGTCTGAACCTAATGCTAGATAGTGAAAGTTTCATAGTTTATAATTCATTCTGTCCAGCAAAAACGGAGGAAAGAGACCCAACCTAGTAGTGCAGAAAAGATCCAAATTTGCACCTTCAAAGTGACTAGCGTTATGATGCGAATACAGGAACTACTGCTTGTGTAAGTTAGAGGAGAGCCAAAGTTTGAGGAGGCAATAACAGTAAAATGAAATATGGCAGAATATCTACTAAATTGGATTTGCAAAATGGGAAGCCATTCTGTCATCCCAGAATTAAAAAAAGACTGTGGGTGAGTGCAAAAAAAATACGTGCACATTATCTTTAATTCTGTGAGCTGTTGTGCAACTTCTTTGCTACCGGGATTTGATTCCATTAGCCTTAATTTGCCTACTGTGTGACCTTGAACAAGTCACTTAACCATATAATGCTTTGGGACAATTAGGAGTTTGGGATAACTACCGAATAGACATGCGTGAATGGGCGTTCCTTCGTTGAAGGTTGTGTGTCAGGGCTGGTAACTCTGCACGTAAAAATCAACTACCAATCATTAGCGGACCGGTTCCGCTGTGGCGACCCCTAACCGGGAAAAGCCGAAAGACACAACAACAACCGAATAGCCTCCTGGGCTTACATACCTGTTAATTATGAACATGTGCTTGGTTTTGTGTGTGTGCGTGCATGTACACGTACATACATATACATAATACATACATATGTGTTATGTATATGTAATATATTTATATATGCACACGTGTATAATGTGTGTGTGTATGTATGCATGTACAAAAACATGTCTGTTTCTGTTTAGTATGTATAACAAGGGAAGAGGGCAGTGTTTTTTTTTCCGTGATAGTGGAGTTTTCCCTTTTCTCCACTATTGTGTGACCTCTGAGTAGGTACAAGTTTGAGGGTGTGGGGGTTGTCCCTGACATGGGGGGGGGGGCAGTGGGTGCTTGCCCCCTAGAAAAAATTACTACTGAAGTTTGTCAAACTTTTTGTTTTTTTGCGTATTCACTGTTACACAGACTGGATATTCTCTTAGCTTCAAGTGCAGGTTTTTAACATAAAGCCTTTTGAAAAAAATGCATCTGTTTCTGGCAGTTCACTGCCTAGGTAATCCAATTTTGGACAGCCTTTTTTTGCTACTCCTATTACATTCATAACCAGGTCTTTGGTTTTCCATCAGAATCCAACTTCAGGCTCCTGGCATTAATGGACTAGATCCTGGAAGTTGACAATGCCTTCTGGTCAGAGTTCCTTAAGACTGTCCACTCTTGTGTTGAAAATGTGGTGTTGCAAACTTTCAGCCCTGCTTTTAACCCTAGCTTTTGAGATGTTCCATAGTAACTGTGTGTGTGTGTGTGTGTGTGTGTGTGTGTGTGTGTTTACCAGGAAAATCTGACTTGGAACAAAGCCAGTTTTCAGTGGAGGCCAGGGGAGAAACACTCCAGACATGGGAAGAAACAGTGCGAGTTTCCTCTGGGTGCTCCGGACGCAGGGATGAGATGCAGACTCCGCACAGAAGGCACACCAGCCGAGAATGAAACAGTAGAACCTCTTGCTGTGAAGTGACAGTGCAACCACTGCATATGTATGTATATATGTGTGTGTGTGTGTGTGTGTGTGTGTGTGTGTGTGTGTGTGTGTGTGTGTATATATATGTGTGTGTGTGTGTATATATATGTGTGTGTGTGTGTATATATATGTGTGTGTGTGTGTGTATATATGTGTGTGTGTGTGTGTATTTGTGTGTATGTATGTATGTGTATATATATATATATATATATATATATATATATATATATATATATATATATATATATATAGATATATATATATATATATATATATATATATATATATATATATATATATATAGATATATATATATATATATATCTATATATATAGATATATATATGTATGTATATGGATGGATGTAAACAAACAAGAATATTTCTATAGTGTGATAGTGTGTGTGGATATATATGTGTGTGTATATGTAGACTGTGCACAAAATAATCTACAGACCCACAGACTGTCCTGCTCTCTCAACTCTACTTGCAAAATACCATTCCAGCAGGCATCTAAGATCTGAAAATCATCTACTTCTAAAAGTAGATAAGCCCACCTTACCTGCCGGTCAACTCATCTATGCCATCACCAAGCTATGGAACTCACTTCCGCCTTCTATAAGAAACACAGGCAGCACCACCACCTTCAAACAAATGCTGAAAAATAATCTCAACTCTTCCTGGCTATGTTCCTGCTCTATAACCTAACCTCTTCGCTCTCCTTATATGATTACTAAACTCCTATGTTTTTTGCTACTAGTGACTGATGATATTTTCTCCATATTTATTTTTATCTTCACTTGTTGATTCTGGTACAGTAATACTGATCTCTGTTTATATCAATCTGATTGAATTCTGCTTTAATGTATATATTGCTGTAATCAAACAAACTAGAGTCCTGCTTTTATGTATATGTTACTATATTTACTGTCTGTAACACTGTTTCTGCTTCTGTACTAATTAATGTTTATATTTTTTCTGTATCTCTTTGGAGCTTTTCTCCCCGGCCTCCATTGAAAATGGGCTCTTTTAAGCCCAGTGGACTTATCCTGGTAAACAAATGCAATAAATATATACAGTGGATATAAAAAGTGTACATACCCCTGTTAAAATGCCAGGTTTTTGTGATATTAAAAATGAAACAACAATAAATCATTTCAAAACTTTTCCCACCTTTAATGTGACCTATAACCTGTACAATTCAATTTGAAAAACAAATCTATTAGGGGAAAAATATAAAAAATAAACTTATAATAAGCTGGTTGCATAAGTGTGCACTCCCTTAAACCAATACTTTGTTGACACACCTTTTGATTTATTTACAGCATTCAGTCTTCTTGGGTACACACCTGCCATCAATTAAAGAGACTCTAAAGTTCAGCTGTCCTAGTAGGACTTTGCTGACATTTACTCAGTTGCCTGCTACAGCAAAAGCCATGGTTCGCAGAGAGCTTACAAAGCATCAAAGGGATCTCATTGTGGAAAGATCTGTCAGGAGATGGGTACAAAACATTTCCACAGCATTTGATATATCATGGAACACCGTGAAGACAGTCGTCAAAAAGTGAAGAAAATATGGTACAACAGTGACATTGCAAAGAACTGGATGTCCCTCCAAAATTGATGAAAAGAAGACTAAAACTGGTCAGGGAGGCTGCCAAGAGATCTAGATCTAGACCTACAGCAATACTGAAGGAGCTGCAGGAATGTCTGGCAAGTACTGGTTTGGTACTACATGTGACAACAATCTCCCATATTCTCCATATGTCTAGACTATGGGGTAGGGTTGCGAGACGGAAGCCTTTTCTTAGACAGAAAAACATCCAGGCCCAGCTAAAATTTGCTAAACAATACATCAAGTCTCCCAAAGGCATGTGGGAAAATGTGTTATGGTCTGATGAGACCAAGGTTGAACTTTTTGACCACAATACCAAAGGGTACGTTTGACGCAAAAATAACACTTTGCATCACCAAAAGAACACCACCCCCATGGTGAAGCGTGGTGGCGGCAGTATCATGCTTTGGAGTTGCTTTTCTTCAGCTGGAACTGGGGCTTTAGTCAAGGTGGAGGGAATTATGAACAGTTCCAAATACCAGTCACTTTTGGCCCAAAACCTTCAGGCGCCTAATAGAAAACTGAATATGAAGAGGAATTTCACCTTTCAACTAGACAATGACCCCAAGCATACATCTAAATCAACAAAAGAATGGTTTCACCAGAAGAAAATTTAAGTTTTGGAATGGCCCAGCCAGAGCCCAGACCTAACTCCAATAGAAAATCTGTGGGGTGACCTGAAGAGGGCTGTGCACAAGAGATGCTCTCACAATCTGACTTATTTGGAGTGCTTTTGCAAGGAAGAGTGGGCAAAATATTGCCAAGTCAAGATGTGCCGATAGACTTCTACCCAAGAAGACTGAATGCTGTAATTAAATCAAAAGGTGCATCAACACAGTATTAGTTTAAGGGTGTGCACACTTTTATGCAAACAGCTTATTGTACGTTATTGTATATATTTTTCCCCTAATAGATTTGTTTTTCAATTGAATTGTACAGGTTATAGGTCACATTAAAGGTGGGAAAAGTTTTGAAAAGATTTATTGTGGTTTCTTTTTTTTATATCACAAAATTGCATTTTAACAGGGATGTGTACATTTTTTTTTATTTCTCCTGTCCATGTGCTTATGACGTGGGAGAAAAATGGAACCCACAGTAAAAACCCACAGCAACAAAGGCATGGTATACAGACTCTGCGCAGAAGGCAATACATTTGAAAATTAAATCTGAATGTTAGATGTAGAAGGGCAGCATTGCAAACCTTGGCACCATTGTGCTGCCTTAAGTAAAGGAAGCTCAGCTGTGAATTGGCCATGAGGGTACTGTCTGTGCATGTGTCTGTCTGTGCGTCCGCACGTGTCTGTGTGCGCTCATCTGTCTGTGTGTCAAGATGTCTGTGCTGTGTAAAGGATATAGTATAGCATGCCTAATGATTGGTTCTAAGGGGACTCCAGTGAATAAGGGCAGATATTACTTTAAATGCAGAGCATAAACTGTGGTCGTTTTTGGAAGAGTAGGAGTGTAGATGAAACCATTACACTTAAAATAAGGTAGTGTTTTATGCAGTTTGATGCTTAAAGATGGCATATAGTGCTGAGTTTTCTGTAGTGACATATTTCAGGTTTTATGGAAAAGTCTTGTGTCATCCATGCTATTTGTTATACTGAGTATTAAATGAAGGATTATTAGTATTAATGTCCTGGGGTGTGCTGTTTGAGTGTGAAAGGTAAGGGGAGAAACAGCTTTTTTTTCCCTCCCGTAGTGCTTATTCATTAATGATGGTCTTAATGAAGACCATTGTGTTCTCTGCATTGCATTCTAGAATGTGATGTATGCAGAGCAAAAAGTAGCATCTTCTACAAAACTGAGTGTACACTGATGAACATGCCTATGGGGGTAATTTTAACATATTAAGAATGAGTACTGAATTATGGTCTGAACCTTCTACGAACCTACCTGTCATAGTAAGTGGAAGGAGGGGAATGCTCATTTTTGGCATCTGCGTTTCTGAGATCAAAGCAAATGTTAGGCTTCTGGTTCACCAAGTTTGTGAACAACTGCAAGCTCAGCAAGATTTCTGTAGTCTCCCAAGGATAGTAACAGTGGCGGATTTAGGCATGGGCGCAGGGGCGCGCGCCACCTCCTTTTGTTCAGAACTCTTTCAATTTTTCAAGTTACGTGTTTTTTTTTTTTTTTTTTTTTTTTGAACTGACAAGACAACCATTTTGAAACCATTTGTCTGCTCTGATAGTTCAGAAAAAAAACGTGGACAGTGCCGTACATTTTTTTCAGTTTGGGTTCCTCAGGACCTGAACCAATCAATGCTATGAAAAATCGCACCTAACTCAAATACATTGGAGAAGCGATTGGAGGTTGCCTTGTCAGGTGATTTAATCTCCTCAATAATTGCTCCTCCAAATAATTCTCTGTTGTAGTTGAGTTAGGAGCGTTTTGGTAAACACTTGTTTTCAAACTTTGAAAGTATTACGATCACAGTACTAAACTTTGAAGTCAGCAGTGATCAGTGAACTCCAACAAACTCCCTTCAGCAAATCTGTGAGTCTCTCAGAGAGGTATTTTTTTTTTTTTTGTACCAAAGAGCCAGTTTGATATTAAATATTAAATTAAAAAGTTTTAAACGACTTGTCAGGTAGTTTAAAGTATTCCGGAAGTGTAATGTGTGTTTTAGTGCCTAAATTTAAAGTGGTGCTTTTACATTTAGTGATGTTTTTAAAATTTTGTAATGTTTGTGTTTTGGTGTTTGTTTTAAACTTTAGGTTCAGCATAGATATAATTTCTTTATCTGATATTTAAAAGTGTCTTCCGGTGTAAAGCTTAATGCCGTTTTGTAGCTGGTTAATAATAATGTATTCAATAATTGATTGCTTAACATGTTAACCGTTATTAAGCCTATAATTATAATAAATTCGAATTCCACAGTACATGCGGCATGTTGCTTCAAGTTCTAACATCCTTAATAAGTTATCTGTATTAAACATATTTGACAAAAAAAATTTAATAAAAACAAGATGTTTTAACATGGAATGTATGAACTCGAAGCAACTGTTGTTGAACATGCCGCATGTATTGTGGAATTCGATATCTGAAATTCAAATAATAATTAATTGCCCCGAAAATGATAAAATCCCTCAAGATCCCTTGGCAGATTCAATCTGCCAAGGCATAACTTATTAACTTATTAAGGGATTAAAATCATTGCATCATGGCACCATTGTAGACTACGTTAAAAAATGGCGCCATGATCTGCACTAGTTTTCCCCCCACATGCTCTTGCGTGTTCAGAAGTCTTTCAGAAATTCTAAGAATGAAATTTTAGGTCAAGTAGTCTATACTATATTATACTTATGCTTTGAGAAACCCAGGATTTTTCCCCCAGATTCCTCCTCCAAGTTGTAGGACACAGGTTCCAGCAAGATAAGTGCAACAGAATCATATCTAAACTATGTCTGCTAAAGAAACATCTACACAGCCAGCAGGTAGCAACATAGCAGAAGCTTGCCCATGTTGTACAGAAAAACCTGTAAAGCTCAAAATGGGGCCACACTTTAATTGCCTCAGATGGGGCACTGGAAGTTAATGATGAATGCAGGCTTATTTTGGAATACGTATATGCGATCCACACCCATAATAGAAGAGTGAAACCGCTGTTAAATAAGTGAAAAATAAAATCAAATCAAAAGAATCTTCCTCAGAGTATCAACCATCTAAATGATCTCATCCTGCTCATCAATAATCTAATGAACATTTAAGATGAGTATACAAAACAAGCAGCTACAACCACAATCTAGACTAAAAATCCAGACATCAAAACAGATGTGACGCACCACTACAATGGCTGATATGTATCTACAGGCAGTGTACACTCCATTCAGGAATGTTAACATGAGTTCAACTATGCAGACGTAAGACAACAGCAAGGAATAGCAGCAAATACTTTGCTTTAAAATCAAATTATTCAGCATCTGGAGTCTTGCATATTCCATACTAACAACCACGAAGATATACAACAAGCTACCAAAAATACTATATCTTTTCTCAAACTAGAACAATACCACATACCTTTCAACTGCTATGTTTCCCCAGCTGTTAGCTACGCTAATTTTACAAGTTGCTACTGAGCCTAAGAGCTCTGCTTTTATCCACAATGTAGTTAAGGAACAATCCAAAAGTCTGTTATGAAATACACCTCTGTGCTAGGCAGAGAAAAGTATAAAAGTTAGATTAAGAATTATGACAATAATACTTGCAATTCAGACACCACCCTACAAAAGTAGAATTGTAGTAAGGTGATGTTTCTGGTGCCAGAATTTGACTTACAATGCAATACAAGGCAGAAATGGGGTTTGTAAACAATGGGGTCGGAACAGTTTAACTAGAAATGCGCAGTAACAGGTCCAAGGGAAAATTAGCTTATATACCTAGCTAGACAATAAAATCCAATTAAAAGTAGGCAGCAGCTGGAGAAATTTTCACCCCCATGGTCTATTACTGCTATCAGATTTTTTTTAAAAAAAAGCATCAGTATATGACACATGAAGTGGGAGGGAGGACCTAAAAAGTTAAAAAACGAAAAATGTCATAACAGTGGAATTATAGAACTGCTAACTAGGACAGTACTAGTTATATGCTCCCATACCCCCTACACCCCACAAACCGCCAAATAGAAAAGGCCTAGTAAACGATTTATAGTAATATATGTTGCTTTTATATATCCCCCCCCCAAAAAAAAACAAATAGGCAGCTACACACTCCATACTCTCAAACATATTTTCAGCTAAACTATGATGTGTTGCGTGTAGAAAACCTGCTACACTGTGATGGGAATTTTAAGCTGCATAATATAAGTTTGCGTCGAAATAATGACAAGCTGTCAGCACATTCCACACTCACGCATCAACAATGATGTCGATATCTTGCAATTGGGACAATGCACAACCAATCCCGGATCTAAAACACAGGCAAAACACTCTAAGAGCTCAGTAATGTCACTTTACGTTTCTGAAATACAACCTGGAATAAATTACGCCATAAGCAGCAACTTTCAGTTTCTCAGTCTAATAAAAGCAACAGAAGTGTTAGTTGTATTTTTTTTTTTTGGGGGGGGGGGTGTTTGGTAGCCGACTCAAGGGCAGCCAGAAGCTTACACTTACTAGCATTCAGAGAAGACCAACTAAGTTATTGTCAAGCACCCTACCTTTCTAGCAAATTACTCACCATCTTGAGAAAACGGTAAGTGTGAAGTAAAACTGGGACAGTAATAACACCAGCACTTATAAAACAACTTAGTAAGACTATCAGCTTAATCGTGCACCTGTGGGCATGTGTGCGCGGTTATCGGGATAAGCAACTACTGCACATCCTAAATCTACACAAATGCTACCTCTTCAAATACAAGGGTTGAATATAATCACGTGACCAGAATTAACACTAACACACTATTAAAGCCACGTGTTTTGTTTCAGCTGTTTAACAAAACTTGACCACTTTTACATTTTTTCTCTTAGTTTTTGAACGGCAGTTAGCAAAACAGATAGCAGCAGAGCATCTGCTGATTAATCAACAACGCCGCAACATCAGCAATTTATGGCACTGCGGCGTTGGACCTGCAAAGCTAGTGCAGGTTACTTAAGCACTTCTCCAGGGACACAGTGTCCAATTCACGTCAGCCACTTTATATGCATAAGACATACTTTGACAATTATTCACTCCTCAGATACACTCCAGTGAAAGAGAGATGCACATTTAGGACCAACTGCACTGTCACCACCTTTGCTGCAAGATGTGAAACCTAAAATAAAGTGTAGCTTTTTGGGATGGGGAGACCAGAAATTCTGAAATACTTTCCCAATGGTTGACCGCTCTCTCTTTGAACCTCACCTTGGGATCTGTTGCGTCCCCTTGACTTTCATGCATTGTCTGGTCTTGCTGTTCTCCATTCGCACCATCATCTTTGCTTAAATGGAGATGATTCAAAGCAGTAAGCTAGCAATTACTTTTTCTGAAAGTTTAAATGTGTTTGCTTACTCCCCTGTGTGTGGTCTGCTTCATATGTAGATTCATAGAGGAGAGTACCTTGATTGAACAGAAAGGCTGCTTCAGTTTCGATTGTTATACATGCAAGTAGTTAATATGAGGTGTAACAAAATAATCCATGCGTGTTTAACAAATCCCTTTACTATTCGGTTAACTGTGCTGTTCCTGTAAATGTAAAATACCTGGTTGCAACATGAAAATCCATGTCGTTATAGCGAAAATCCTGTTTAACACTAGTTGTGGTATTCCATACAGCTTGTGGCATTCCAAAACAAAGGGGCTATATAGCGAATAGCCCGTTGTTGTGGTATTCCATACAGTTTCCGTTACTTTGCAGGCATCCAACAGAGATACTGCGATGCACAATGATATGAAGTTTTCAGGGGCATTTTTTATGACCATGATCTCCTGCTAAAGTTCTTCTCTAGTTGCGCAGTGTTAATGCCCAAATAAAATACAAGCAGCCATCACCTTCTTTTTTTTTTTTTTTTGCAGAATACCATATACTCCAAGAGGGATTGTTGCAAACTAAATATTGGTGCCAGAGCCATGGACCAAAACTAAGTGCCAAAAAATGGAAAATATCTTTTGGCAAGTAGGCACGTTTTAGAATTGCACATAGATAATATACCCTTAAGATCAGACCCAGTTTTAGGGACTTATTATGGAAGGTGACTTTTTGTCTTTGGCCATCATGTGTCTGTTGTTGTAAGGAGACAGTTGTATATTGCACAAATTGTAGGCAAGAATATGATATCCATGTCTAAATGTTATTGTCCCATTGTTCTCGACCCTTGTTAGACTAATTATTGAGTACAGCTCTCTTTGGTGTGCACCTTACCAGGCTTCTGCAACAACTGGAATGTTTACAGAGATTCCTTGTAAAATGATTACTAGATGTGAACCATGTGGAACGTGCCGATTGCTCATCTTTATACCAAGACTTCTGTTGGTTACTGAGAGGTAATCTCTACCTGGCATACAAGGCCTTGTCTGATTAAGTACTGAGGAACTTGCTGAACATCCACAATTCTGACAGCATTAGAAATGCCTGATCCAAGGATCTAAACCTCATTTGCAGCATAAGTAGAAAATCATGGAAGGACAGGTGTAAGTCTTCCACTACCCCTACTCTGGAACAGGCTTCCCATCCATGTGAAACAGAGGTAGTCCTTCACCCTTTTTAAATGAAACCTGGACCTGTGGATTGGGGAATTAGTCCAGAGGTAAGTTTCCAACACCTAAGTATGTATATTTGCTGTAATATTCATCAGAGTGTTTATATTGGCCTGTGTTGAGGGTAGTAAGAGATGGTTATGGTTTCTGCCCATTCTCCATAAGGCAGGTGCAGCTTTACACCTGTGTGAGTTAGTCTAGTAGCCCCCCCATCCCAATTTATGCTACTTTCTGATCTCTGAGCAAAGTTTGCAGGGCCAATTTTTGTAAAACTTCTTTCCCTGTGGTTAAGGTAGTGGCATGGCCGTTCAGGTTAAAGCTGGTCATATTGGACCCTAACGGCATAAGGTCAGGACATGATTTTTAGCTCTGTCTTTTTAGTGAAGGGCAGTTATTTTATTATGCAATTTTATTCTAATTTATTAGCAAGAGTAGAATATTAATCCTATTGTACCATTTGCTAACTCTGCCTGGATCTTATAGAAAGTAGAAAAGTCTGCCAAATTAAATTGAATTGGAAGTAAAATGTCCACTGAATAGTAAAATAGTAAAAACATAGTGATTTAAAAGTAAAATTGCATGGTATGGCATAATCTCTCCGTTCATAGTAAGACTGATAGTAAAATCACATGAAGAGTGAAGTTTTTTTTGCACTTTGAAGGTAAATGTGCACAGGAGAAATATTGATCTGGCTGTGACTGACCTGTGTTGCTTTTTTTTTTTCTTTTGAATGAGATACAGTAATTTTGGTTCTTGGGTCAAGGTCTATAAAATAGCTCAAAAGGAAATTTTAATTCGGAAGCAGTGTACAAGTACCAGACAAATAACTCAGCTGAATAGTTTGCAGAAAAATATTAATTCGGTACCTTTTGTCAGAATGATTTCCACTGGCTTGTTTAGTCTTGATTCATGAAAAGCTTTAATCCAGCAGAGGAAGCATCCAAGTAGGCACAAAATGAGAGCTTTCATTCAGATTAAGGATCTGTAAAGCGTCATGCATTGTTTATAGTGGTTTTAGTGGTACAGGTCTTCTGTGAAGACTGTCTGGTTATGATTGGACATGTGTATTTGAGATGTGGGATAAGTTCTTTTTTGGAGGGGCATCTTGTGACCTGGATGTGAGATGGTTAAAGATTTGGCATGCAAGAAGTTGGGCGCTTTCCTCGTGTGAGTGACTTGATGGATATTTATAAGAGAGAGGTGTGTGTCAAGGGCCAGGACAAAATATTTTATGTTGTTCTACCTGAGTTACTGGAGGTTTGCTTTCCTGTGTCTTTTATGAGGTCTAAAACAACATAATAACGGTCTTTGCAGTATTAAGTATGAGGTGGTTAGGACTGAACTGCTGTCATTTTTATTTAAATAGCTTTAGAGCTGTTTTTGTATGTTGAGATTGGTCTTGAGATTGTGCTACTCTTCTACAGTACTGTCTGTTTTGCATTTATGGTAATTTATACATGGAGGAGTTATTGGTGCAATAATTACATAAATTTAGTGAGACTAAGATTGAGACCTGTGGCCTTCTTAATGTGAAGTGCTTATCTGAATCTTAAATATGCTTTGTTCAAGGTAACTTCTGAACCAGTATGTTGGGACCAAAACCAATATTCTTTAGTTTAGTTTATTTAAAAATATTGTTTGGCTTACATTCTCAAAGGCCGTAAGTTGGTTTGTTAAGTACTGATCTTGTTGGTTTTCCTTTTTCTGTGGTTAAGTAGCTTTTCTCCATTACTTCTTAGGTGGATGTTAAGGTAGTACGGCCTGTTCAGAAGCTGTAAAGGGAACCGTTAACAAGTCCTTGCTTATTGTGGCGTTCATGTATTTGTATTCATATTAGTGTGTTGTATTTCTGTTAGTGGGCATAGCTTGGAAACTGGTTAAAGGTTTTGTGTATTACAGGATTTTTTGTAATGGGCATTATTCATAGATGTTTGGTGGGGGCTGTTCCTGTGACTAGAGGCAGTATTTTGCATTTGTGTGCATGCGCATGAGTACGTGTGTGTGTGTGTGTGTGTGTGTGTGTGTGTGTGTGTGTGTGTGTGTGTGTGTGTGTGTGTGTGTGTGTGTGTGTGTGTGTGTGTGAGTACGTGTTTTGAGTGCATGCGCGTGTGTATGTACACTAGACTATCTCGACGTATTGAAATGTCGAATTTCAGTACGTCGAGACGGACTAGTGGAAAGTGCAGTTTCCCGAAACTGCACTATGCCAAATGTGGAAGTTCAGAATCCGCCACTATAGTTGTGTCGCGTTCGTGACATGTGGTGCGGTGTTTGGATTTATCTGGGGTTTCAGGTAAGTGTTGTGTGTTTGAGTATATTGGGTAGGGATTTTAGTGTGTGTGCGTGCAGTGGTGTTTTTGTGTGTTTAGTGTGACCTCGGCGTTAGAATATATAAGTGGGGGAGGTGCTTATAGGTAGGTTTGGTATGTTTGTGTGTGATGTTTGTTTAGTTAGGTAGTTGTATGTGTGTGTGATTATGTGCTGGTTTGTGTGTGTGTGTGAATGGTCGCAATTGTGGTATTCGTGATTATAGCAATAACCCATGCCTGGGTGTGGGTAATGCTGGATTTACCCACGGTTGGCGTGGTTCGCCCTCGGGACCAAACAAAGCCAACTGTGGGTAAATACAGCATTACCCACACCCAGAAGTGGGTTATTGCTATTATACCATGACATTATTTAAGAAAAGAAACTATTACTTTTCTTAAATAATGGCATAGTATAATGTCTGTTTGCTGCCCTTCCGCAGATGTCTGGCATCCGCAGCAGTTCTGATGTATTGCGCGCCTGCGCAGTACATCAGAGCTGTGGGCAAAAGCAATGGAGAAAGCAAGATCTCCGTTGCGAAACACTAAAAAAAAAAGCTATGTTAAATGGGTTTAACATAGCAAGACAGCTTTAAAATAAGCAACGGAGATGTCCGTTGCTTATTTTAAAACTGTCTCGCTATGTTAAACTCATTTAACATATCGAAACACTAAAAAAAAGCAACGGAGATCTTGCTTTCTCCGTTGCTTTTTTTTTTAAAACACTGTCTCGCTATGTTAAATGGGTTTAGCATAGCGAGACAGCTTTAAAATAAGCAACTGAGATTTCCGTTGCTTATTTTAAAGCTGTCTCGCTATGTTAAACCCATTTAACATAGCGAGACGACAGTGTTTTAAAAAGAGTTATACTAATGGAAAAAAGTCCGGGCGATTGGACCTTTTTCCATTAGTATAACTCGATTTACAACGGGCACGCTGGCCAATCAGCGTGCACGTTTTGGAATAATAATGGGGGGGTCATGGTATAATATGGGTTTTCCACTATTCATTCTTGAAATATTGAAATTCCACATTTCAGTATTTCGAGATTGTGTAGTGAATCCATACGTACACGTGTGTGTGTGTGTACACTGTTGTTTGATCTGCTGCTTTAGAAGGAATGCTGAACTGGTTTAGGTTTTAGGTTTTCCTCCTGTTCTAGGTTCTGTAATAGTTTTTCTCCAGGTTTGGCATAGAGATTACAGAAGTAAAACATCAGGGTAATTTCTAGAGTTGTCTGGGGATTTGCATTTATTATGGGGGGTTAGCGGTTTTGTAGATTCACTGAGGGGAAAAAGAGAATTGCATCAAGGACATCTGTATCAGTTTTGATTTGTCCATGCAGTCTATTTCACCAAGTACCTATGAAAATTGCTTTGGTTAGAAAGCCATAGCATTTTGTTTTTATGGTGAGATACGTGGATTTTGCTTCCTTTTATATTTTCATACTTTAGTATAGCTAATGCGTCTTGTGTGTGGAGACATGCGTGAATGGGCGTACCTTCGTTGAAGGTTGTGCATCAGTGCTGGCAACTCTGTACGTAAAAATCTACTGCCAATCATTAGCGGAACGGAGTTCTGCTGTGGCGACCCCTAACCAGGAAAAGCCGAAAGATACAACATAGTATGAGGGAATGTCATCCTTTTCCCCATTTTCTGTCCTGTAACAGGGTAGAATTCTGGTTATAGCCAAGGAGCAAGTGAACTAAAGTGCAGCTAATGTAGTAATCACCGACTCTGCCAGTTAAGGAACCACTTGCATTTCTTTATTTCAAGCAGTGAAACAGAAGTAAGAGATCGTAGATTGACCGGCATAGGTCAGATATTCTACTTGGCATGTAATTGAACAGTAACTTGCCAATTTAAACCCACAGTGCTTAGGATAGTAGTTAAAAGAAATATTTATTGTAAAGGCAAAGATCTTGGCTGTATGACATTTACTTTGTAGAGAAGAATAGCGGTCTTTTCTCTCTCAAATAAATTAAATGAGTGGTGTAGAAGGACTGACAGGAGAAGATAACTATGCATGAAAGTCCTGTTTCTTAAGAATTCATTCTGCCTTGTACTTGTGTAATCATTTTCAAGGTCATGGGGATCTATAGCCTATCCTGGCATTCCTGGGGCACAGGTTAAAAAAAAAAAAAAACAATAGTTCTGGATATGGAGACAGACAATCGCAGGATGTTCTAGCTCAAACATACAGCTTGCGTATTTGAAAATTATCCATCTCAGATAATTTAGAGGAAATAGACAAAACCCATGTGGGTGGGGCGGTGGGAGGCATGTGAAGTCTGCAAAGAAGACACCTTAGCTGAGAACCAAACTGCAGAACCAAGCTGTTTCATGTGCAGTTATAACCATCGTGTCATGGCATATGCTGTTTTGAGAATTATTTTAATATTTGCAACTTTATAAAGTATTGCTGTAAAAGATTTCACAGCTGTGATCTGCTGTTACTGCATAGATGTGCTTCCCAATCTGATACCTCAGTCTTGATAGTGCTCATAGTCAGGCCGCATGCAAGAAAGATCCAGTGGTATCTCAGGAGTCTGTGCCTACAGTTTTGACACGCTCTACATTTCATAGTGATATTCATTTCAGTCATCAAAGAACTTTGCTGGTGGGCCAAGCAGGTGGAACTCGAACCAGAGAGGTCTGTAGTCATACCCCAGGGGGAGTAGGCTCTGGCCCTGGATGTGGCACAGCTGAAGGAACATGGAATGTGGAACAGGACCATGCTGAGTAGGCACATTAGTGTTCGATAGTGACACTTTATTTGGCTTAAAGGTTTTCAGGTCAAAGCTGACATGAGGGATGTATTCCACCTCACAGTGGTTTTGTAAGTAAGTACATGAAGAAATACGCTGTCCTTAGTCTTCATGTTAATCCTTGTGATGTGGGCATGGGCAGTTCAGCTAGACCTGCGTTTCCAAACCTGTGACGTTTTCTTAGCCCAAAATGTGATGTAGTGAAATTGACCAGGTCCAACGTCTGTAGGTATGAGTGGAAACTGGACCCAGAATTATTTGGGTCAATGAAGAGTAAACCACAGGTGAGATCTCCCATAGATGTGCCTGAAATGAAAATTGCCAGCTGTGGACTAATTTAATTTTTTATTTACAGATTCCTATGGTTGTTGCATGGTGTCCTCTTCTGTACTTTCCTCCCCTGCTTGTATTGCTCAGGGTGCTTGGAAATATCTGGTCAGGTCACACCCCAGTTTTGCTGGTAGCCTCTCTCTGACCTGGGCAACTGTGGTTCTCCTTGTTTAATTCAGATGGTTAGAAAGGATCTGCTTCACTCCTGCAGTACTGCAGTCTATTTGCATAGAACAGATGAATCTTGGTTCACGCAAAATTCAGAATACTAAGACTGGCTGCATGGGTCTTCTAAGCTGGGTACCCTTTAAGGACAGGCTTTCCGAGTAAGTCATACATTCTGCAGAGGACTAGAATCCGATTGAGGAGAAAATCAGTACATGCATTGAATGGAAGAGACTCTTTTTGTCATCCTGTTTGCAGTGCTCATTCAAAGACATGGTCCCAAAAGAGTGCAGTTTAACTGCAAGTTGTGGAGTATTTCACATAAATTCTGGCAAGAGAGCTGTCTTACTCCTCCCTTAAGACACAGCTTTTGACTGTTGCAGCATGTCTATTGTGTTTCCCTCTATCTTCTCTCTCTGTTTGGTCAGACTGCCTTTAAGAGGGTATCACCATTCAAGTCTGGAGCTGTGGCATCCTTCCAAGAATTTGAATTTTGTTATTGAAATATTTACCTTGGTATTCTCTAAACCTAACTGTCTGTGACACTCTTTCTTGTACAGTTTTTGTCCTTGAAAACTGTGTTCTCGTAGCAGTAATATCAGACACAGTGGTTTCAGACCTGCAGCTCTTCATGTGCAAAGACTCTTGCATGGTCTGTCATAAGGACAGAGTAAGCCTTGGGGCTAACCCCTCCTTTATGATTCTTGAAGTGGCCCTCACTCAGGCTGTCCATATGACTAATTTTTCCCCCAGCCCCATAAACAAAGGAGAAGGGACCGTACACCTGTTTGATATCCTTAGTCAGCTCCGCTGTTAAAGTACCAGAACCAAGGATGTTGGGCAAATAGACTTTTTTTAATTTTTTTTCCATTCTAGTGGCAGCTAACACTGTACTGTCTTACATTACTCTCTTTTTCTCCTGAAACTCCCTGTCCAGTGTAACCCCATGAATTACATACGGTCATTCCATTAGATGGCTTGGTTGTGTGAGAAGGGAAATGGGAACCTCCATTGTGAGAAGACGTCAAGGAGTGAGCGCTGCTTACGAGAGGGCTTTTTGCTGTGAGCCCTTACAATCCCTACAATTCTGAGAAGTTTTTCTTAGTTGGGTATGCAGTAGCACTGTATCAGAGCCACTCATGCATACATGGTGACAGACCTGTAAGTGACCACCCACCTACTTTGGCAATCACCACTGTTCATGGCTCTAGTGTCATTGCTTGGTTACGTGACCTTGGTGTGGCCCTCAGATTGCCACGGCATCTTCTCTTCCCACCAAAAAGACAGCCGGGGAAGAATCGATTAATCTCTCCTTGACTCAAATCTCTTCTGGCTCCCATCATTGATTAAAACAGTGCCGAGGTTATTACTCAAACTCTGGTCATCTGGATTGTAGTCCCGGTTTTGTACTTTTACCGTGTGGATCAGACTGTAAAACAGACAAAGTCCCTCTCTCTTTTGTGGCAGACAAAGAAGGTAGATGCTGTACTTTCTCAGAACATTTCAAACTGGATAGTCAGTCTGAGCATGGAGAGTTTGGCTTCTGCTGTGTGTAATGCATCCTTCTCCCTGAAGGAATTGTACAGTACTGATTTATTAATCCTCCCATAGCTAATGAACTCTTTCAGAGGCATTGTGTATGAAGAACATATTACAGTTATGGGAGTGACTCGTAACAGCAGTAGACAAAGTAAATCACTGCTGCAGTATTAATTCATACGATCATAGGAGGTTACTAGGCTAATGGCCCTGGGGTCCTTACAATCCTAGCCAAGAGTTTATCCCCAAAAATGAAACAGTCAGTACCTGGAACAGATTTGTGGTTTCTCATCCCCTCATCAAGGTCGCACTTGAAGAGGGTCAGTGAGGTACTCTGTTTGACATGTATGGGAAGACTATTTTAGAGATGGGTCAGTCTCTGGGAGACTAACCTCTTTCTCCAGCAGGTTTTGTTGATGTATTTTATAATCGGGCCTTTCGAGTGGGTAATGCGTGAGGAGTTAGACTTACGGATATGGAGCATCTCTAGTAGGGCAGGGTCTGAGTTTGCTCAGGTATGATCTGTGTCTTGCCTACAAGGCTATCTATACGATACTGAGTAGAGTGATAGTGATCTGACCCTGTCCGCATAGGTGTTGGAGGCTATGGATTCTCTTTGTGAGGTATTTCTGTGGCCTTTCCCGTTGGTGCAGATGTTTGGAGAGGTACATACCAAGCGGGGCATTATACTCCATTATTGGTCTAATGAGGGAGGAGTACCAAGATGTGTAATAACCTCCTTTTTTTCTGGATGTTATTCCTTTACTTATGCGATGAACTAAGTAAAAAGATTTTCTGACCACTGTTGCTACATGATGGTTGAATGTGAGATAGTTGTCAACCTGAGAACCCAGGTCTCTCAACACTGGTTGTGTACTTAGGGAGTTGCTGTTGATGTGGTAATAGTAGGGGCCATGTTTTTGCCGAGTGGTGTGATACATTTTTTTGCATTTAACTTGAGGCCATGACTTTGGCACCAGTTATTAATTGCTGTGAGACCCTCTTGCAGTATAATAGCATCATTTGGGGAGTCAGTGACATCACCCAGCTTACAGTCGTCCTCAGACTTGGTCAGATACAGGCCTTTTGTCTTTGCCTGGCCCACTGAGATGTAGATGCTAAACAGTAGGGGTCCCAGGACAGATCCCTAGGGAACTCCGCTAGTGACAGGTCTGCTGTCAGAGGTGGAAGCACCTATTTTGACCTTGTGGGTCCTGTTGGTAAGCCATTTGGTCACCCACCTGATGAGATAGGGATTTACGCCAAGTTGTGTTAGCTTTTTGATGATGCCTGAGTGGGAGGTTGTGTCATAGGCCTTGGCCAAGTCAAGATGAGCTGTATGTACTGACTTTCCCTCATTCAGGGCTTTGGTGACAGTCTCAAAGAAGTCAACCAGGTTCACCAGGCAAGATCTGCCCTTGACAAATCTGAACTGGGTGGGGTCAAGTGCTTGGAGATTGCCAATATCCTTATTTATGAGATTTATTTTTATTTATTTATTTTTTTTTATTTAAGGCCAGATTCTAATATGCAACATCAACAAAACCTGCTGGAGAGACAGGTTTGTCCACTGGGGCAAGAAGAGCCAATTTTCAGTGGAGGCCTGGGGAGAAATGCTCCACAATAATTGCAAGTTACATTTCACATGTTTTGTTATAAACTCAATTGTAGGTTTAACATTTCAAAATCTGTAGCTACTAGCCATTAGGTTAGGAAAATAATATGCACTGAGAGGGTAATAGTACAGTTGAGATTGGAGAGTATAGTACAATAGATATTAGAGAGAAAATTAGTTTTTGGTAGGGGGAGGGGTTGTTTTGGATAGGATGAAGTTTTAGTAGAGGTAGTTGGATGAGTCAGTGCAAGGTGGAATGATGGGGGGTGGGTTAAGTTAGAGTGTGGCAATTGCATTCCCATTTGGAAGAAAGATGAGAGAATAGCTGAGATTTGAAATTTATATGGTTAGGTAGGTTGCGTAGGTGTCTGGGGAGAGAGTTTCACTGTTTATCTAAGGAGTGGGACAGCAGTAGATGGCCAGGAGGTTGTGCAGGTTTGTGGACCTGAAGGAGATTTTGGTTTTTGGATCTTAGTGAGCAGTTGGGAATGTAAGGTTTAAGGAAGTAGTGAGAGCTGGGCAGTTGGCATGTTTAAAGTTGAGCTTGTGGGCAATGGTGAGTTGTAGGTAACTGAGGTAATTGGGTAGTTCAAGCCATCTGAGGGTGAAGACGGAGTGGCAATGGTGGGATGAGTTTTTTGTCTTGGTTGCAAATTTGGAGATCTTGTGGTAGCAGGATTCAAGTTTGGACTGAAGGCCAAGATGGAGATTGGTGAAAAGAGGGGCACCATACATAAGGGAGGGGAGTAGGAAGGTGGATGCAAGAGTTTGGCAGGTAGAGGAGCTTGCCTGTAGAGGAGAGCTAACTTTTTTGTGGATATGAACTTGCCTGAGTCGCGTTCGAGGTCTATGATTTCAAGAAAGGAAAGAATAGCAGTCGTGGTGCTGTGGCCAGGGCCAAAACAGTGTTTGATAGGGGAGAGGAGATTTAGTGTTAGGTGTGCCATGACTTGTGCTTGTATTGTTTTCTCTAGTAGTTTAGAAAGAGGGGAAAAGATGGCAATAGGCCTGAAGTTGGTGATATCAGTATTTTTGCCACCTTTGTGCAGGGGGATGATGTAAGCATGGCGCCAGATAGAAGGGACATATGATTCTTGTATGGCTCTATTTATAAGAATAGAGATGGGATAGGTAATGCTGTCTGCAGATAGTTTGAGGAAGGTGGGTGGAAGGTTGTCTGGTGAATTGCGACAGGGTTTGAGTTTGAGGAGAAGTCTTTTTATAGTGCTTGTGGGGATGAGCTTGAGGCAGAAGGATGTGGAGGAAGGCTGATGATGGTTGTTGGGGCAGGAGGGGGTGGTGGTGGTGGTGGTGGAGGAGGGGGAGGGGGAGGGAAGGAGGCTGATAGTTTAGCTATGCAGTCTATGAAGAATGAGATGAATTGGCTGGCTGTTTCAAGGTTGGGGTCTAGGCAGGGGTTTTCTTTGTTGCCAGGATGCAGCATGGATGAGATGGAGTCCCAGAAAATTTGAGTATTTGTTGAGTGCAAGGACTGGACTTTGGAGTAGTGGGCTTTGCAGTCTTTATTAGTTTTTTTTTTTTTTTTGCAAAGTTTCGTAGTTGCTTATACTCCAGGAGGGTGTTAGGGTTTTTGTTTTTGACATTGTTTCCATTTTTTGTCCCTTTGATGCAAGGCTAGTGTAGAATCTTGATAACCATGGGCAGGGATTGGTTTTGATGCGCTTGGTTCAAGGGGGGGCTTGCTGATTGAGAAGGGTTAGGAATGAGTGGTTAAAGTAGGAAAAATGCATCATCTAGAGGAAGGGTTTTTAGAGGGGACCAGTCAGTATGCTTTAAGCATTCAGAGAAAGTTAGAGGGTTGAAAGAGGAGAGGTTGCGGGTTTGGATGTAGTGGTGGTGTTTATGCAGTGGAGATGGGAGACTGTCGGCGAAGGCTGGTAGGTGATCGCTGAGAGGATCAGGTAATGTTCCGGCATTGGTGATAAGGTTTGGGTGGGTTGTTAGGATCCAGTCAATGATGGTACCAGAGGTACCATCTTTATTTGGTCTGGTTGTAGATTGTATTAGTTGGGAGAAGTTGTACAGGTTGATTGTATGGGATGGAGCTTCAGAGTTAATAGTATTCCAGTTGATGTAATAATACGCTTTGTGGCTTTACAGATCAGACTTGTCAAGCCAGTGGGGCAATAGTTTCCAGGGAGGGTGTTTTTCCAATTTGGAATTTGTTCCTTTTTACCCTTGGACAACAGTTTCTTCTTTTTGTTGTAAAGCCTGTTGATAGAAGATGTCCACCAGACAGGTTTGTGTTTCCTTGAGGGGAGCAGGTTTTAATATTGTTTGGCATGGCTGAGTCCATGCAGTTGTACAGGTGATTGTATACTGTATTGGCATACTGTTCAGCATAGTTGTCTGCACCTTTTGAGGGGAGTGGTGGTGAAGCTATGGATACCCTCCCTTAGGAGGTTGTAGTCAGCTTTTGAGAATCTTTTTAGCCTGTTTATGGCTGGAGCGGCTTGGGTAGGATAGAAACTTCAAATGAGACAGACCGACTATCTGATTTCACCAGGAAAGAACATACTATGGGTGTGGTGCAGCGGTTGCCCATGTTGGTGAGAATCAAGTCCAAAATGTCATCTCCCCTTGTGGGGGGATGAGACGAGCAGGGTAGTGTGTGTTGAAATTGATGAAGTCAAGGAATTGTTGGGTGAGTGCATTAGTCCAGGAATAGTTCAGTCTGTGGTGGGGTAGTTGAAGTCATCAAGGATCAGGGTGTTAGGGGGTACCTTGATGGAGTCAAGAAGATCCAGGTAGGAGGAGTGGGTGCCTTGAGTCATGGAGGAGGGTCTATAGCTGGCTAACCCTTGGAAGGGTTTCTTGCCAGTTCCTAATCTGTCACCACTAGCCAGGGCTGTAATACCCAGTCTCAGTATATATTTGGGTGGGGGATCTCACATCTTGTACTCTTAACTTTTTGGTTTCATTTTTTTATGTTATGTGAGCCCTGTCATTACTATTGTAGAACTACATGAAGAAGTGTGAATTGAGAACTGGGGGCCAGAAGCATTCTTAGCAAGGGCACACTTTGGGACTATTTCCATTGGTGGTGGTCCTGAATAATGGAGTCTTCATATATCAGACTGGTATCTGAGATGGATGAGCAAGACTTTGCAGGGGGTGCCCATGAATGCTGTGGAAGTTTGACAGAGTGGATATAAATCTGTGTAAATTCTCGTAAGTGAGGGACTGCACTGCAGCAGGTATTTCCTACTTAAATATATGCTGTTACAATAAGTTACTTGTACAACCGTATTTCTTGTAAATGTGCTTCTATCTTAGTTTGTCTCATTTAGGGAGGAATATATATGCTATGCCCTCTTGGTCTTGTGGGTTAAAGTCTCTATATTATGTGTTTTGAGAAGCGATTTATTCTAGTGTGTCTACATTGCCAGTGTCTCAAGAATACAAAAGCAGTTGAAAGTGCTTTCCATGGCCACTGCATTCATTTATTTTATTTGAAACCTTTTATATTTGAGCACAAATTTCTTATGGTTAGTCTTATAAGTGTATATTATGATTTTGTACATTTAGCAGTATTTATGTACCTGGTTGATTATCTTCTGTAGATTTAGTATCGTAGCAAGTTTTGTATTTTTGTACACTAAACACGTTACTTTGACATTTCCTTTAATATCCTTCTTATTCTGCTGTGACATGAGTTTTTTGTTTAGTCTAGAGCAAGTGTCAAGTCCAGCATTTGTCATTTGCCACTATTTTCTTTACTGCTTTTAAGAGTGAAGTAAGCTATTGCTGTTTTATTTTTGTTCTTTTTTTCTACACTTTCTCATTCCGTAAAATCTTTGTAAACAACAAACCTTAACCTCCTCGTTGCTGTCAATTTTGTGACAAAGTTTTGCTTCATCCGGTGTTTGCCTCTCTTTCCTCCCCTTACATTTCCAAGCCTAGCACTGTACTGTAAGTCTCTCTGAGCTTTACAGCTGTTTTTTTCCTCCACAGGCTGTTTGTCCCTTGTCTCTTCAATTTTCTTTGTAGTACATTATTGAAACGTTGTTTACTGAAGTATTTTTTGTTTTAATCTCATAGAAGTGTACATTTTAATAGTTTATTTTCAACTTTCTTTAAATCTTTATCTGTTGAAATGCTTTATATTAAGAAGCATTTTATATAAATGAATAAATGTGCTGAGGTTAGCCCTTTTTCAGAGGAAGCCCATGTCATTCAATTATGCAATGCATTAATTATGTGAAATTGTTCTTCATCTAATCATTGCCTTTCTAGTATCCCATTGCACCCTAATACCAGTGCTTTGCAAGACATATTTCGGTTTCTCCTGATTTTGGCTCAGCATTCTACTCCATCTCTCTTAAAATTAATTTTTTGAGAAAAGGTGGATTATTTCTGCTTCCTGTATATGCAGTTAAACTAGTATTCCAAGATCTGTCACCCCCCTCCCCCAGGTACTTGATTTACTGTATTTCATTCTGTGGTGAGTGTCCTAGCAAAGATTGAAGCTTGTGCTTGGTGGATGCAGTGATGCTTAGTAGATGGTCAGGGAGTTTTTAGTGGGAGTGAACCATACGAGGCATCATTTGTGTGGGGGGATGAGACTGTGTTCTGTGTTGATGGATGGAGATGTGCTTCATGAAGTTTTGGGTGTATTCCTAGGCCTGTCTTCCCAAGGACCTTGGATGGATGCTGTTTGGAGGAGGGCAAGTGAAGAGATGCAGCAGAAGCCTTATTAATTGAGACCAGAAGAGCTGCATATGTATGCCATTAAGGAATGTGGAGGTAATGCCAGTTTTCAATGGCACAAAAGAATCAAGGTCCAAGAGAGTGCTGTTTTTAGAAAAGGATTCCTATAAGTACAGGGTCCTCATTTAAGAACAGGGTAGGGGGTAGGGCATTGGCTCAGTGAGCGGAAACCTTTTCTTTATCCAGAGAGGCTGATGGAACATCTGAATGTAGGTTGAAGAGTGATACACAACAAGGATGTATAAGAATGCAAAGTATTGATGCAAGGCTCTCTAAGAGGTGTGGAAATAAGTCATTTGTTTAGTAACCAGTATTGGAAGTGAGCTTGTTTAGGCTGAGCCTGCATCCTGTCAAGTGTTACGTGTGTCATGCACAGGACACTAAGGATAATCACAAGGCTTTCTTTAGTTATGTTAGGAACCTGGGTGGGAATTCCCAGATGTGCTCAGAATTAGTAAAAAATGATAAAAAATACACCGAACCCACCGACATTGCCAGCATCCTAGCTGACAGGTTCAGCGCAAACTTCTCCCCCCCCCCCCAACAAAAGGGCAAATATCTATCCCAGCAGAGTGCTGCCCCCCTGACATCTCAGATGCTCAGGTAAGAGCCGCCCTCTCCAAAGCAAAAAAAAACAGCATCAATGGGACCAGACGGTTTCCCGGGCTGCGTCCTACATGAACTCCAAGAAGAGCTAAACCCAAACATAAAACTACTGTTCAATCTCAGCCTTACCACAGGATATGTACCCAAAGAGTGGCGTACAGCAACAGTGGTCCCTCTCCACAAAGGTGGTGCCTCAACGGATCCTGGAAACTATCGCCCCATAAGCCTGACTAGCTTGGTCTGCAAAGCTATGGAAAGGATCATCATGGACCTCATAAAAAAGATATTGGGGACCTACAGACACTGGATCCTACCCAGTTCGGCTTTAAGGGCAGATCCTGCCTCTTAAACCTGGTCGATTTCTTTGAAACAGTCACCAAGGCCATTGACGAGGGGAAGGTGGTCCACACAGCCTACCTGGACCTCGCAAAAGCCTTCGATACAATACCCCACTCGGGCATTATAGATAAGCTCACCAGCTTAAATATAAACCCCTATGTCACTAGATGGGTTGCAAACTGGCTCAAGGACAGAACCCACATGGTTAGAATTGCTGGAGCCATGTCAGACTCCAAACCAGTTACAAGTGGCGTCCCACAAGGCTCAGTCCTGGGACCTCTCCTGTTCGGTATATATTTCTCGGAGGTACAGGCCAACACGTAAGGACTGTGGCTGACCAAGTTTGCAGATGACTGCAAACTGGGCACTATAATCGACTCTCCAGCCGACACAAGCATCCTCCAAAAGGGCCTCATAGAAACAGACAACTGGTGCCAGAGCCATGGCCTCAAGCTAAACGCCAAAAAGTGTGTAGTCATCCCCTTTGGCAAAAACAAAGTGCCCACAAATTACCACATAGGTGGTAATCCATTAAGTAGAGAAGAAGTAATTAGGGACCTGGGGACCCAAGTTGATGGCACTCTCTCATTTGACAACCACGTGGCCAAAGTGGTTAGAAAAACATTTTATATAGCCCACCTAATCATGAAGAGATTCACATCTAGATCAGGGGAGGTCATCATGCCTCTTTACTCATCCCTCATCAGGCCCATAATTGAGTACAATGCCTCTTTTGGGATGTACCTTACCAGACACCTGCAGCAACTGGAAAGACCCCAAAGGTACCTCGCCAAGAGGATCAAAGGGCTCAAACAGATGCCATATGCTGCCCGGTTAAAGAAACTCCAGCTCTACTCAATGGCATACCGCCTGCTCAGAGGCGATCTGTGCCTGACGTATAAAGCCATGCCCAACCCGGAATTAATGGACATGCTGCACCTCAGAAAATCCAAATTCCATCGAGCTACGCGCTTGAGAGACTTGAACCTCAGCACTGAAATAAATAGGACATGCTGGAGGGACAGATTCATAACCCAGAGGCTCCCTTCACTCTGGAATAAAATCCCAGTCCAGGTTATGCAGAGTCCCTCATTGACTCTCTTCAAGAGGAATCTTGATTGGATGGGGGATCGTAGGTTTACCCCGGGTGTCACTTCTGTGTCACTGTTAGACAGAGGCACAGTATACTAACCTCGAAAAAGGGTATAGCAAAATTAATTTAAAATGGGTGGCGAAAGCCAAACGCACTCTGGCTAGGCTTATAAATGCCCTAGGGCAGATAGCCTAGTATGAACCTATGAACCTATACACACTCCAAATATGACCTGTTCAGGTCTCCCTGAAGGGGGATTTATGAAGGGGATGGATCTGTGAACAGGTTGTACATTTTTGTTCTTTCTCTCAGCTGTAAATACTGTTTTCCCCTTTAACTGTGTGATATTTTTGTTTCTTGGGGCATTTGTTGACTAAACAGAAAATGGAGGGCAACAATCCCTCACTTTATATGTGTATTTATGTATTTGGTTAGTTTAATGGGCTAGTACATTGCCTGCAAATGGTCTATTGTGATCACAGCTTGGGTGAAGAAGTTCACAAAAACTGAAACAGAACAAATTCACACGGTAATCACAGAATATTGATAATCCATATGTAAATATTAACAAAGTAGTAAAACAAATGTGAATCAATTTTAGTAGTAAAAATGAGAGGGAAGCAGCAGGTGAGAACAGAAGGTCAAAATAGTAATGATACAGGTTAGGAGGGGGATAGGTGATGTGTCCAGTGGAAAAGCATTTGCAGTCAGATTTTTGATAGAGGTATTTTCTGAGTTAAGCTCTGAATGTGGGGAAAGAAGAGACTTCTTGCAGTTGAGGGGTAAGAGATTGCCAGCATTTGGGTGTAAGAATGGAGAAGGATTAATTGGAACAGTGCAATTTGGAGTGTCTGGAGTGATGGAGTTAATTGGGAGAGGTTGCAGAATTTGTACGGGGTGTTTTTTATTATGGAGTTTGGCTGCAAGAGGTGTGAAGGCCTTGGATGAAGTAGTTTGAAGAGAAGAAAACCCTAGGAGTTCGTCAACTCTGTAGGAGACTGGTAGCCATTTGGCTTTTCAGAGGGTGGTGCATTGGATTTCCAAGGAGGGCTGGAAATGAATCTGCAGATTTTATTTTCAAGGGACTGTAGAGTAGAGAGTATTTTTAGGGGCTGTGGCAGTGATTGGCAGCTCCTTTCCCAAGTTGAGAAAGGAGGACTCATTTGCCTTTTTGCAGCTCTAGCTGATCTGGAGAGAGAGGGAAATATTTTGCAGGGCCATCATAAAAGAGAATTGATCTTTTTCCTGGTGTTTTTAGTGTGGCTTTGGAAGTTAAGTATTTAAAGGGTGTGACCGTTTCTATTTGGGAAACCACTGAGATCTGGAATGTTAAGATTTATAGGATTTTTTCAGCTTTTGTAACATTCAAAATGTCATACGTTTTGCTTTTGAGGGGTTTGGGAATAGTTTATGGCTGTTTAGCCAAGAATTAATGAAGTGGAAGTCTGACTGAAGCTGGGTTTGACTAGTTTATTGTGAGGGACTGGACTGAAGAATAAAACCATATCATCTCTGTAAAGAATGATGGGAAGGTTAAGGAGAACGGAGAATAGTTTTAATAACTATTGAAAACCACAGTGGGGATTTATGGATACCTGGGACTCTCCTTTGATAAGGGATGAGCCTGTAAACTCTGAAATACCAATTTAAGAAATGTTGGAATCTGGTGACAATGTTGGAGCTAACCCCAATTTCTTGAAGCGAATGAAGTAGCAGGAAGTGAAGCTTCGGTAAAGGTAATGAAGGGTGCTCATGAAAGGTTTCCTTTATCCATGTAGAGAAAGGTCTCTTATGTAAGTGACCAAACTGCTGGCATTGTGCTCTAGCCAATTCTGATTCCTTGCTGTTTAATAGTGAAGAGGTGTTACTGTTGGATGTAAGTGGACAGTTGGTTGTAGCTTATTATTTCAAGTATATTCCCAAGTATGGGTAGAATGGATAAGGTGGAAGTAGGTGGCATTTTCTTGCTGAGGCTGTTTGAGGAGGAGTTTTAACAAGAACAGTTTTCCATATGTCTGGCATTGTATTTTGAGTTAAACAGAGAATATAAATATGGAGAAGTGTGGTAAGAAGTCTTTGCAGTGTGGTGTAAACCAGTGATGCCCTTCTGTTGCAGTACTAAATACAATAGGGATCTCCCTGCCAAGGGTGGCCAGGCATCTAGGCAGTATACCAAAGCCTTTATACGATGTACATCATACATATGCTCCTTATGTAGCATAGGGCATGAAGGTGACATCCGGACCTACCACCCTCAGAACTGAGAGCCCCAGTAGGAGCGCCAGTCCAAGGAGTAGAGAGATGATCAGTACATCCAGAAGAGAAATGGACCAGGGAGCAGAGGGAGTGAATACTGCAACATTGAAGGGAAGGACATCTACTGTTATGGTAAAATTAATCTGCAGTTTGACATACTACTGTTATCATGATAAACCCCACCTCCATGCTGGAAAGACCCCTATTAATGTGGAGTTTTTTTGTCCAGTAACAGTCATTTATGTTCTCTTTCTCTTTTCTCCTCCTCTGAGATGAGGTGGTTTTCCTTCAGATTTGATTATGACCAGTGTTGCTGCTCAAAAGATTGGACTCCAGGTAGGTTACTGATAGTTGTCCAGTCTGGTATAGGCCACCAGGAGTCTGCATTTCAGATTCCATATTCCAAAGCTGTGGCAGGATGCAGAGAGAGAAAGTGAGTGAGTTCACATCCAGGAGTAAGGCAACATTAGCTGAGTAGCTCTGCTGGTATATGCTGATGCCTCCGGAATGTCCGAGTCTGTTCCTGCAGGCAAGCAAATTTCTCAAAAGTCGGATTGCTGCATTTTTTACCTGCGTGCTTCGCTCACCAGAACCAGATGCCACAAATGATTCTAGTGTCGTCCTCTTGGGAAAATGACACAGAGCACCTTTACTGTAGTCGCAGTATAAGGGTCTTGTTTATGTTTTCCTCCCATTTCCTTTTTGATTTTGGTGGCTCCTTAGTAGCACAAACAGATTTTTGGACTCGTGCTTTACAGATTTTTGTGGTAACTCCATTTTGTGTTCCCCATTTCAGCTGTCCCCTCACTCGCTCATCTTGCAGGGATCTCCTAGTTTTCATGTTGTCAGGCTGACAGCATGGCTGTTTTACTTTTATTAATTTTGAAGAATAGGTAGAACATTGTTGCCTCCCTCTCCTGTTCTCCTATGGCTTTGTCCCAAGCAGCAAGTTTAACACAAACTCTTGAAATTTTCCTTGGGAGGTTGTATAATGGATGGTTGTTTTTTTCTAAATGTATTCTGGGTTTTCTGCAGACTGCATAATGGTGTTGGCTTTGACTGTGCCTTCTCCACTCTTCAGTTATTGAAAAGTTATTGGAATTTTTGTGTTGTGAAAGTCAGTTGCTGTTTGATCATAGGTTGTTTTGAAATTATTAAATTATAGAATTTACAATGATGAGCTTGAAAAATCTGAAAATACTGAAGTTGTAATGTTTTATTTCATTGTTTTGCCAGAGTAATTTTAACAGTGTTTTTTCCCTCACAGATTTACAATGAGAAAGAACTTCTGCAAGGAAAACTGGACCTCCTTAGCGACACCAACATGGTGGACTTCGCTATGGATGTGTACAAAAACTTGTACCCAGATAAGGACATTCCTCACTGTGAGTTACTATCTATAAATTGTATATGCAGCATGGTGTTTAATCTGGTAGCTTTATGATTAGAAACGCATTTTGACTGCAGATAGGAACTGACTGCAAAGTCCACTTTTTTCTTTAGTGGATGGATAAAGTGAAATCCTTGAGTAACACATTATCTGTCCCTGGCTTTCTTTGTAAGGGTAGCCTTGTGCTTATCTCTTACATTCTTTTGTCATGCAGTTTGAGCCTGCTATGTATTCATTACTGCAGTTAGTATTTCATCACTCTTTCTGTGAGCTGTCTGCTTTTCTACCTTACATTATGACTTCTTGGTCTGACATTGGAAGTTTCAGCTATGTCATCAGTAGGACAAAGCTTGCCAAATAGTTAGCTTAGCCCATAAAACTCTCCCCCTTATCCATAGCCCCTAGTGCTGAAGTTCCCCTTCCCCAGATCTGTTCAGCTGCTTCTGTTTGTTGTAAATATTACTATTTATTTTCGGAGTTCTTTGCTCCATCTAGGTCGGTTCTTTTATTTCCATTGTTGTTTTCTAGTTGTACCACTACTAATTTGGAAATTTGTTCCCTTCATTTGTTGTTGCCAGTTTGTTTCCCTTAACTGTTTGCTCTTGGTGACTGTGGTTAGTTTTTTTTGCCGTTGCCGAAATGTGTGTGAAATTGTGTGATTGATATAGCTCTTGTTTGCTTTGGTTTCTGGCATGGATATGGGTAAGGGGTTTCCTTCATTTAAATCTGTTCCTATGATACAAAACTTCCACCAGGATAGGCACTCCAAATGTTTAAAGTGTTTAGGCAAACATATTTTGGAGGAGTGGGAGTATATGTGCTTCCTTCAAAATGAATACCATTAAAGCACACAAACATTGGTTAGTATTGGAAAAGCTTAGAGATACCTCATGCCATTGATCCCAAGACTGTCACCTACTTCCAGATCCACTCCCCTTAATAGGAAGGTACCATCAGGCAAAGAAGTGCATATTTCTGCTTAAAGGGCTAAATCAGTTGAATTTGAAGTTGTGAAACAATCCACTTATCTTGTAGACAAAGATGTCAGTACCTTTATCAAAACAGCTAAGTTGGCTGAGCCTGCTGCTGCAAAGGCACATAGCTGTGTTATAACCTTCTCATCTTTTTTCTGCTAGGCTTGTTTTTGATAGGGCCTCCGGGAAAGCTGCCCCCGGCCCCCTTCCTTCTGAACAGTTTAGATCCTGCAGTTTTTGGAACTGGAGCTCCACATCCTCAGAACTTCATCGGCTGCATGCATTGAACACCATAGCTGGTGGTTGTTGTAGCAAGACTTTAAGAAAATGTGATGATATATTTTTTTCAGCTGCAGCAATATTGGTGTCCAGTGTCCTTTCCTGCTATCAACACAGACTCCATGGTACTTTCCTTTGTAGACTTCACCTCCAAGACCCTTCCTGTCTGGGCTTAGCTTGAAATCAATTTCCAGCTAAGCTGTCTGTCAAGCTATCAAATTTGGCATTGACACTAATGGCTCTTTTTGAGGTCAGTGCCTATGGTCTCATCGGTCTCTGTCTACAGATCCATTGATAGTGAGGGTCTTACTGTTGGTCTCAAAGGTCTATCCAATAAGGTGGTGGTGAGGGATGATGCCTCAGCTTTCTTCATCTTGGGAGCAAGTATTCTGTCCCTAAATTTGGTCTATTGGCACTCAACATCAGGGCTGTTAACCTTGACTGAAATAATCTGATGTTGTCAGCTCCTTTCAGTTTCGTGTGTCAGGCCAGTCCCTTTGGGCTTAACTTAGAGACCAGTGTTTTGTTTTTTTTTTTTTTTTTGTATGGGCTACCATCCACTGATCTCTACTCCTCAACCATGCAGGCCCCGGGTTTAGCACTGGCATTGTGGCAGTTCCTGGAGCCCATAATGCAGGTGTCTTTTGTAGAGCCTTTCCAGTGTCCTTCATGAATCTGGCACATATAGGTAGTGGGTAGCTTTTGGGATTTCAGGGCTTCACATTTGTAGAGTGCGGGATGATGGTGAAGTTTGTCTTTAGTGAAACTCTCTCATGCCCCCCAAAGACTATTCTAGCTGGTCACAGAATCCTGGAGTGGACTCCTATGGCTCCAGCTGCATTTAAGAATATTCCTGAGCCTCTGCCCAAGACTCTTCACCCCTCCCCCTCCCAAAAGGAGGAGTCTTGGACCCTTGCGTATGTTTGGGGAAGCAGACCTTCTCATCTTTCACCTTCACTTTGAAGATGCTGAACTGTCTTGTTTATATGGAAATATTCTAGTGAGATTTACTAGACCAAGTAGACAAGATTCTGTAGGACTTATTATATTCGGACACCAAATCTCAACTTCTTTTCTACCTGTCAGTGCCCAGTTTTGTAGTTTGCCAGCCCATCAGTCTTACTCCATAACAATGTAGAAGATTCTGCAAAGGTGGCAGGCACCAGTTTAACAATTTGCCATCACACCCGGCTCCATTTCTTAGCTTACTGAGAACTTCAAAGTCCAATTTGTGAATGCTCCTTTTGATGGTTCTTTGGTGAGGGTGTCATAGGCCATAAAACATGATAGATGGACATAACATTATATCCAGAGGCTATTCATTTCTCTCTTTCTCTTCTTATCCTGTAGTTCATTCTTCTACCTAGTGCCCCACCTCATTGGGAACCTGTGATCAAGCTTCAGGGGTCAAGACCTGTTACTGCAAAGAGCTATCAGAACTATCCAAGGGGCCTCATCAGACTAAAGAGGACATGGCTTTTATATAAGGTTTTGTAGTGCTCAAGGAAAAAAAAAAAGGATTTGGGGCCTTTTGAAATTTCAACCTAGCAACTAAGTTCAGTGATCTGCCTGAGAAATTAGTAAGCTAAAAGTTAGAAACACACATTCAGAAGAACTCTTATGTAGAAAAGATTGGCGTTAACAGCTTTCTATAATAATGGCTACTCTGCCCATATTATTATGAAATGCAAATGCTTTACAGGTATAGACAAACAGCAGACTATCTGCTTATTTTAAGAAGGGTAGGGAGCAATAATATCAGTGACACATTTTGGTTAGCAATGAGCATGTGAATTTTGATTTAAAAAAAAAAAAGAGATTTCCAGGCGGACATTCTACAGAGTATGCAGGATGAAAGAAAAAAAAGAATAGTACTGATTTGCTGGAGAGACTGTAATAGTGATAGAAGAGGGGAAAAAAGATAATAGTAGATTTGTGGGAGTAATTGGTTATTGTTGGAAGAGGATAAATAGGGAAAGAGTTTAGAGGAGAATAATTTTGGGATAGTAAAACACTTTTTCAACAGGGAATACTATTTATGGATGAGGACTAGAACCTGATTCGCAGTAGTAAGGGTGTGTCTGTGGACCTAGAGGGGGACACTATAATAAGAGTGCAGATCTCTGAAGGGGCGGCTGCATTGGTGGAGCGATTGGTGTTGTCGCCTCACAGCAAGAGGTTCTCTGGCTCGATTCTCTGCTGGAGTGCCTTCTGTGTGGAGTCTGCATGCCCTTCCTGCGGTCGCATGAGTTTTCCCCGGGTTCTGCAGTTTCTTCCCGTATCTCGGGCATATGCTGTAGGTGGATTGTGGTGACCCCTAACCGGATAAAGTTGAAAGCAGAAGTGCTGTAGGTGGATTGTGGTGACCCCTAACCGGATAAAGTTGAAAGCAGAAGTGCACATCTCAGAAAAAATAAATGAATGAGAGTATTTAGTATGGAAGATATTAATTTAGTAGTAGGACCTTAGACAGAATTTACATCTTTCCCAAGGTACAAAAAGTGGGATAGACTTGATAGGAATTATATTTAATTGAAAACTTTGACGCACTCTCAATTACTATTTCAAATCCTGTACAAATGAAAGCTAAGATAACTGTGTGGGCTAATTAAGTATGAGACACTGGCACTTTTCTACTTGACTAATACAAAGATAGGAATTTAAGGAATAGGTAGTGGAAATTATGTGAGAGCGATTATAACAGAATTTATTTTGAAGGATAGCTAGTGAATGGGATGAAATGAAAACTGAGTTTTAAAACATGGTAGAAATAAGAGAGAAAGAGATGGGGGAAAAATGAAGGGAATTATTTACAGGGTTAAGTATTGCAGAATAAGAGGAATCACACAAAAGAACGGTAACAACTGCAGTGTGTTACAAGGAAAACAAAGGTGTATTTGGATAATAGGCATGGGTTTAGGAAGGTTGCTGTTAAACTGCTATCTTTTGATAACCGCGCCAGAGCAGGAAAACTTTTAGCAAAATGACTTGGGCATCATAAATTAGAAATAGCTGTTTCCAAGATTTAGGGAGCCTTCAGCAATAAAAATAACCAGATATTTATGGAAATGTGCATCAGTGTGATTTTTGTGGAGGGAAGAAAAAGTTTGACAGCATTAAAAGAACAGTGGTGGTCTGGATGGAAGCAGAATATTGGAGCACTCCACTATTTATTGGTGGGTCTTGATGGCGAGATTTTTCAGTAGAGTTGTCTGGGTTTTTGAGTAGTGCAGTGGTAACATTTGCATTCTCCTGATAGAATAATAGGGTTAATTAGGAGGATATATGAAGTGCCGGAAGCAAGAATTAAGGTGGGAGGAACCCCCTGCAACAAGCTGTTTTTTGAGCAGTGGAACCAGACAGAGGTGTTCTCTTTCTTCTTTGTTATTAGCATTATATTTGGAGCCATTTGCAAAGAAAATGGGGAACTCTCATCTGTAGGGTATAGTAGGAAAAAAGTGGCTTTTTTCCAGATGGTATTGTTTTGTACTTGATAAATCCAGAAAAATACTTTGGTGTTGTGGAACATTTCATATAGTTTCAGGACTTTACAGGATAGAAAATAAAGATGAAACATGCTATAAATGGTGAGCTGTGCACTCTTCGCATTAATTTAGTTCAGCTTTACCAGTGAAGTATTGTGGCATATTGATTAAAAGGATTCTGTTATGGCAGCTAAGGATATAACTGAAGGAAGAAGTAATCAAGAGGATTCAAAAATTGAGAAGATGGAACTCTTTATTATGGATAGTAATATACAACTAATGAAAATGTTGCTAATTCCATTAGTTTTATATATAGGTCAGGCATAATTTTTTCAGCCACGAAGCTGTGGACCATAATAAAGATTTGAATGAATTTATATGGGAAGATAAGTGTGAACGAGTTAAGTGGGATAAGTTGATTCTCCCGATAGAACAAGGTAATTAGGATTACCTTTTTTTAAGTGATAGTTTAGTGACACAGTTAATGCTTAAATATGTCTATAACACAGGCAGAAGATTATAGATCAAAGTAGAAAGGAATAATGATGAATGGGGGGGGGGGTGAGAAATAGAGTAGAATTTTCGATGCAAATCTTTAAGGAGCATAGTGGCAACCATGCAGAATATTAGAATACTTTCTATTTCTGTATGAATACAAGAACTGCGCTAACATGAGAGTGGGGAAAGAAGATTTTTGCCAATATGGATGACTCCATGTACTGGAATAGTGAATAGGCATGTGAGAGTGAGAGAATTTACTGGAGAAAATAAAGGAACCAAGATATTGGGAGCAAATAAATAGGGAAGGTTGGAGTGGGATGATGCCAAGCAGAAGTTTGGACTGCAATTAGTGTGCATTTCTAAGTATTTATAATAGTGGAAATGCAAACTTTGTAGTGTGTGTGTGTGTGTGTGTGTGTGTGTGTGTGTGTGTGTGTGTGTGTGTGTGTGTCCTTGTGTGTGAGAGAGAGAGGTGCTTAAATGTCTGGTGTGTGAACACAAGATCTGTCATGCGTTAATGTGTTTTTGCTCTGACAGTACAAGTTAAACCCTGGTATATGTAGATTTGTACTGTGCAGTGTACATATCAGAGTGGCATGCCTTCACAAGTTAGTGGAGCATTATTATGTGAGTGGCAACAGGACTGGGTATGTAACTCTAGCAGAGAAATAGAATTTGGAAATCTGCTAGATCATTGCTTGCAACAGCCTCTCTTGGAGTAGAACCCATGACAAGGACATAATCTGTTTGTGAAAGTTGATTTTGGAGAACAGCTGTATAAAAAAGCTGCTTTTACAGTTGTGTATTTCTTTTACTGATGTAGAAGTCTGCTTTCCAAGTGTTCTTATGTTGAAAGCCTGTGGACCTGTGCGATAAATTCCTGTAGCAACCTTGAATGATGAAAATTCTTCAGTGCCAACCCGTTCAATTTTTTTGCCCCTGATGCTGGCTGATCATCAGACTCGCTGTTGGTCAGCCGACCCATTTGTTTCCATCACTTGCATAAAAAGTAGCATTAGAGGGGCTGTCATTGAGGCAGCCATTTGGGATTTTTGATTAACCCTAACATCTCCCACATAGTTGTGTCCAGGGGGTCTGCTTGCTATAGGCTGTGGAGATGCACAGCAAACCTCCTTGTGACATGTTCAGTTGATCCTGATCACCAGCTTGTAAATGAGCACCTCAATATGATCCCTGCCTTCCATCAGAAAGTCTTCTGTAGAGAGTATGCTGTTCATACCTCTCAGTCATCAGATGAGAGAATCTGAAAAGGACCTTTAAAATCACTGGCACCTAATTAGCATAACATACTTTGTATTCAGATCAGTTCATTAATACCTAAATCTCTAGTTACGTGCCACAGCATCATACATTTTATGTGAAACATAAAGAAAATGCTGCATTAATGCAGGTGCTGCATTTTCTGAACAAAAAGTACTACAAGACTTGAAACTGTTGACTGAGTCTAATTATCAGTGTGCAGAGAGTGAAACATTTATGACAGACACACAAACAGTAAGAGGTGTTTGCTGCATTTCCTGAAAAGAAAATTATGAAACTCCTGAGTACTGATTCACTTGCTAATCCTCAGAGCAGAAAATCAAATGTCTGAACACAAAAAAAAAAAAGGCATCAGTGTTGCTGCATTTTCTGAACAAATAGTATAAACCTTTAGTATGTGATAATAAAGCATAAGAAAGGATAAAGAGAGACATCAGTGACGTTGCTGCATTCTCTGATCGAAACGAAATGAGAAATTCTGTCTGAGTGACAGTAATCCTCAGAGACCAGATTTACACACGAGTGAGACCGCCATTGCTGGCTGCATAGCTCAGAGTAACGGAAACTCTAATGTGAATTTCCTGACTGTCTCTCAACCACTTAAGGCAAGAATCTGGGATAAAGCCAAAAAATTTTTATTTTTTTTTTGGGTGTGGAGGGAAGATGCAAAGGCCCCAAATTCAGGAACCGATTTTAAACTGTTTTTCTTTTTTACCTGTTTGTTGACTGGACAAACCCACAGAACAAACTGACTGTTTTTACTGGCTACCAGGGAGCAATGTCTGGTTAAGTTACTTGTTCATTCTGACAAATTGAAGGTGGAAGGAATTACGTCACGTATTCTGGGCTCTGAGATCGTTGGTCCTCTGTAGTAGCTTCTAGATCTTATTATTTTTCTGCAGTAATTTTAGAAAAAAAATGTTCTGCTTTAGAATGCATTTTTGATATATAAAGTTTGAAACTAAAATGTCTTTAATTATTTACTGACTGCACACCTAAAGATTTGCCAGAAATCCACATAGTTTGAGCAACAAGAGTAAAAATATGAAACCGGTCACGTTCTGGGCATTTGGGAGGTATTTTGCAATCCTTGATTGCCCACAACATCAGAGAGCGGTGGAATTAAAACTAAGTAAAAGCCAGAGTGTCAGGAACGTTTAGTTTTTGAATTAGTTTCTGAATAATGTGCTGGAATTCCTTATGTAGAAAATTGTAGGGAACTCTTAACATGTTGTTCAGTGACTGGGATGTAACTACCAGAAAAACAAAAGCTTTAAGAAGAATGGGGGAAATGGCAGATTTAGGGCCATTATGCAAAATAAATACTGTCTGCACTTTACTTACCTGGATAATAAGTAGTGGTCTTCCTTTTGGCAGTAGAAGAAAACTCTTCTTCAAAGAAACTGAGAAGAGAGTAAATATTTGCAAAGCAACTCTCTGCTCTCTGTGAACATCCTTAAACCTCCTGTGAGTGTTGTTCCCATGTCAATTATCCCTTGCAAAACCAGACATACAGGCAGCTTGTTTCCAGCAGACCTTGGTCCAGTGATCAATCTTTCCATCCACAGCTCCATTCTTCTGCTCCTTTCTTGGGCATTCTTGAGAAAAGTCTTTTTTTCCACCTTGAGTATGGTAGTTAGCAGTTCAGTCTGAAGAATGAATATGTAGTGTGCACATTAAACAAAGCAAGAGCAAGCAGTATTTTGACGAAATAGAAAACACCATGCTTCTCATGTCCTTTGTTGCTTGTTAATGAAGTAGAAGAGGAAGTCGTCTGATAATATGGAAATTAGTTGCAGTACAGCGACACACAGGATGAATCACCTGCATCCAGAGCAAGTATCACTTTTGCAAGTACAGGGATTGCTAGCAGCAAAATTGGGCAGTTACAGCTGCTGCTGCATTTTGATGTGAAAATTGGTGCTTTTGGGCAATCTGGGACACTTGAGAGGTGTGGTTCTCATAAACGCGTGCCCCTTTCCCTGGAAGAGAGGCAAGCAAGCTTAACCATTATCTCCACTCTGTACACCAGCTCCACTAAGAACCCATAGATAGCAATTGAACTCTGGTTGAATGGGTCTTCATCAGGGCTTTATGCCTGCAAAGTTGGCCAACCTGTTCAGACTTGCACACAAACTAGCAAGATTCAGGGTCACAGAGACCTTGGAAGTGGCTGAATAGCACACAGCTGGCAATCCAAAACTATGGCAAGTCTGGACAAGACACTGTTAGTCGATGACAGCCGTCCTGGATACAAGATCCACCAGAAGAATTTAAATTTCATGTTTCATGCTGCATCAGAGAGGCTGTTTTGAATGAGACTTTTTTAAGATTTACAGGGGTTTTGCAAGAACATGCATCTTGAATGCTGAGTTACTGGTATCCTGGTAACTGTTAAACATGGGGTGCATATGCAGGAGCCATGACCAGAAAGAATGTGAATATTGAGACTATTCTTTTGATTGTCCTTTTATGTTTCCCCAGGAGCCTGACCGTAGGAGCCACTAGCCTCTGAAACAGAGGAAAAGTAACAAGTTGGACTTGTAAGGCATGCAAGTGTTAGAAACTTTAGTGATATCAATTGGGGCAAAACCGAAAACAGTCCCTGACCCTAAGAAGAATAACAGGCTGTCAGAGAATGAATGAGTGGTATATAATGATGTCATATAATGATGTCCGTGATAAGCATGTATTAAGCACTGATGGAAAGCTTCCATCTGTTTAATTTCTCCAAGTCTTTTGGGCTTCTAATACCATGATGGGTAATGAACCCCATTCCTAGGTCAGGGTGTGATTAAAGTTTATGAAATTAAAATCATTTCATTCTTTGATGTTGGCCAGAAGTGTGTTTTGCAGCACCTGTAATGTGCCCAGAATTGGCTGCTTCTGCATTTCATATGGAGTTACATTTATTGGTAGATTATCTATGTACGGCTATACATTCTTTTCTATTGGATCTGTTGCTTCTGCTAGTACTACTAGTACCTGTGCTACTATTAGAATTGTCTGAGTATCTTTCTTCCACATTGTTCTCATTTCTGCCTGCAAATCATGGTATTTTATAACTTTGCCCCTCTCTCTTTCTACGTAAGACATGATCACTGGTGGTAGCAATTTCAGTAATCAGTGCTACTTTTGTCCTTTTTTCCTGGACAATATTATCTAGTTTTCTGTTACCTGTTGATAACGGGTGATCCCATGTGATGTGCACTTCATGATTCTCTGTAACTTGGTGACTCCTGTTTCCAGTGCTTCCCAACTACTTAGTATTGTAGTGTTTGCACAATCCCCAGTGCAACAGTCTTGACGCATTATTTTGCCTTTCCGTATAAAGGCCCTCTGCCATTATTGTATCACACCCAGCAACAAGATGTGTGACTGCTTCCATTTCTTTTTTAATACATACCCTGCATTTGTCTGCTTCTTCCACATGTTCATGGACTTTCTAAACCAACATGTACATAGTTCACTATCTTGGACGCCATTATTAGCCTTTCATCTTTTGGTTTCACTTCACTTCTTAAACATTTCTGTGTCATGTCCTGATTGACATAAGGTTGTTTTAGGAAATCTCTGTCCTTGCCACAGTATTTATGCCTTTTCCATATTTCTTTCTCATCTGATCCTTCCCCCTATATTCTTTTGTTTTTGGCACATTCAGTTACTGTCTGATTTTTATGTACTCGTTTGATTTCCATTCTCACTTGATACAGTTGTGTATTCACTAAACTATGTGGAGAAGTCATCTTGGACTTCTCATGTTTTAAAACTTTCACTGTGTTTGGATGTAGCGAAGTCAGCAGATGTGTATGCAGTCCTACAACTGCAGATCTACACACATGAATTTTGAGGAGGCCCATGCCTCCTCCAGAATGAAAAAATGTATAACCATGATATATGCTAATTTTTATATATTGTATGATAAGAAAAAATCATTTTTCTTGTTTTCCTGTCCAGCTGATTAAATACCCTTTGGAACCATTCAGTTACCCCAAAACTATAAGTTAAAACAGGAAGAACAAATTGGTTTATAGTTTGGACTTTGTCAAGACAGTTTTCACTAGTAGTTTTAGTCTTCTGAAGTACTCCTTACCGAGTTTTATTCATATTTGTTCATGTTTTATAGTCTATCCTTCATCAGTTCCAAAATATTTATACACTCCCTCCTGCATATTTCTGTCCCAGACTAATTTTTTTTGTACTGCAGCTTTCCTGCTTTAAACATTGCTTTTGCGCATTTATCAAGACCAAATGCTATTCTTACATTAGCTGAGAATGTTTTAACCACTTGAAGCTGTGCTTTCAACTCCTAATCTGATGAACTATACAGTTTTAAGTTGTCCACATAAAGTAGATGAGAAGTCTTTAAAAAATACTGTTTTTTTGGGAGCCAAGTTGTAACCATGGCCTAATCTGTTAAGTAAACAGCATAATGGGTTAAGAGCAAGGGAAAAAAAAAAACAGTTGTGAAAAAGAATAACGCTGGAATATCCCCTTTGAATTTTTAACTGTGGGATAATAGTTTGTTTTTTGTCATTGCTTAGTTGGAATGTGGTTTGCCACTGTTTTATGGTTGCTGTAATGTAATTGATCGCTTTATGGTGTTTCTTGTACCTCTGGAAGCATTCTTTTATCCATAAATAGGGATGCTGTCAGGTGTTTTTTTCATCTATCCATGCCATACTGAGATTCTTCCACTTTTTACAATTCTTCCTTTTTTTTTTCTTCCTTTTTTACCATTCTCCGTTATGGTTTTATTTAGCAACAAGTGATCTTTCTCCATGTGACTTGTCTCTCTGTTCTGTTGCCATAATTAAGTTAGTTTACAGCCATTTTAAAAAAACATCAGCATTAACTCCAGGCAAGTTATTGGTTTATAATTTTTAGGATGGCTTGCAGGTTCATTCTTAAGAGGAATGTTTTTTTTAACCAGGTTGGTGTCTGTTCAGGATGTGCATATAAGTAAATGTCCTTATTCACTGCTGCAGTATTCCTTGCAAATGGGATTCCCTGCTGTGAAGCCCTCCATCTGGCCAGTTTACAAAAGATTTCCATTGCTTTAATGCATGCTGAATGTCACCTATTTACTCCTTGAGTAAGGTAGGGCATTAAGGTGACGTTCAGGCATGCCATCCTCAGAACTTTTTTGCCACCAGTTGGAACGCTGTTTAACTCCGGTCCGTTGCATACATCTGTTTTTTTAGTGGGGTTTTTTACCGTTTTTCTGTTTATTGGCTTTTCTGTGCTTGCTCCTGTTTGCTGGAGTCCTCACAGTTAAGTACCCAGTTGGGTTTTTGGTTACTTTTTCTGTTTTGTTTAGTAGTGTTTGGAGTTAATGTCATCAGGAAGGGTAAATGCAAGTGTGGGAGACTGATGCCCCATAACGACCGTCACAATAAGTGTCATTTTTGCCTTGGTGCTACCCTCACGACCCTATGTCTTGTTCAATTTGTCAGGCGTTTGTCCCCAAAACTCTTTGTAGGAGGCTTTCTTCCCTTGCCTTGTACCTTGAGAACCAGTGACTTAAGCTTCATGCTGCGGGTACTGTGGATGGAACTTTCTGCCTCGAGGGTCAGACCTTTGGGAAGAAGAAGGTGCACAAGGTGTAAGGCTGGAATCCTCCAATGCCCAGTCTCTGCCGGGTGTTTCTCCTGAGGTTATTATGCACCCGGAGGCTCATCCTGTTGTTTTGTTAGATTCTTCTACCGTGTCTGGGTTGGAGGCTGGTGAGGATTTGGCAGGCAGCATGTCTGATGAGGCTTTGCAGGCGTCCATTTTTCCCTTTTAGAGGGAACCACAGGTGACTGTTTCCGATGGGTCTAATGGGGTTCCGCAGTTTCTCTTCGGGAAGAGATTCCTACTGCAGTTGGAGAATGCCGTCCTGCCTTCTCAGGTTTTCAGGATGGCTGTCCCTTTGAAGAAGAAACGGAAAACTAACCATGTCTCTTCTGCTCCTAGGGATCCACAAAGTGAGTGGCAGGCCTTTACTCAGGAGTTATTTAATGCTTTACTGTCATTGCTGCCTCCTCAAGGGGTTTCAGTTCCTGCTCCTCCTTGGTCTGCCTCTTCCCCTAAAAGACCCAGAGAAATCCGTTCTTCTGAGGTGGATTCTGATGATGATTCCCTTGCTTATTCTGCCCAGATTCCTTCTCATTTAGAGTATGGCTCTGAGGAGGATTCCCATACTCTTGATGATCCCTCTGAGGAAATTTCCTTTGGGGACGCAATCGCCAGGATGATGGACTTTTTAAGTTGGATTGTGCCCAAGTTTTGGATATCCATAAGGGGTACTACGAGTTACTGCAAATGGAATCTCCTAAACATGTGGCCACTCCTCCTGTCTTGCCCGCTTTATTGGATGTTTTTTCCACTGCCTCTAAAGCGCCAGATTCTCTTCCCCCTGCTCCCAGGAAGTCTGATAGATTTTACAGGGTGCCTGAGGATTGTTCCTTTTTGTTTAAATGTCCTGCTGCTGGCTGACCCCTCTGTGGTGTCTGTAGCTTCTGATAAGCCATTTCATTTGCTTCCTTCATCCAAGTTACTGTCTTCTGACAAGGACAGTAGGACCATGGATAGGCTGGGTAAGAAGGTTTATACTTCCTCTACCCTGGCTTTTAGGGCTATTAATTATCAGACCTATATTTCTAGGTATGTCGTGGCTCTTCTTTCTCAGGCCTCTTAGGTTCTTTCTGATCTTCCAGACTCCGAGGGTAAATTTTCTGCTTTTTCCTTGCTTGGGACTTCCTCTCAGGTAGTTCATCATTCTGTCGGGTGTAGTTATGATGCTCCAGATGCCTCTTCAAGGGCTGCTGCTTCTGGCTCAGCTCTGAGGAGATATTCCTGGCTTTGGCTTCAACCTTTGCCTGATGATATTAAGGCTAAGTTGTTGGATGCTCCTCTGGATAATACTCCTTTTTTTTTTTTTTTTTTTAAGCGACTGCCGGTTTATTTAAGTCTCTTCAGGACAAGGGGAAAGCTTTACAGGAGCTTAAGTATGTCTTTGTTTCTCGTGTGCCTAAATTTCAATGGAACTACCCTTCTAAGCCAGCCTATGTTCATAGGCAGTGTCACCCTCCTTCTAAAGGTAAAAAGGGTAGTGAACAGACTCCTCATGCTAAAGACACTTTGACTGCAGGGATTCTTAAGCCTTCCTTTCCTGATGAACCAGGTACTGTCTGACTATCCACCTATTTCCAGCCACATTCCTCTGACTCTTCGCCTTTCTCTCTCTCTCTCTCTTCCTGTTTGGCTCCGGATCACCCAGGATACTTGGGTTTTGTCAGTCATTCGTCAAGTGTACTTCATGGTCTGGATTTCCCATCCTCCTTTTATGGGCATTCCTCAGCATCCTTGGGAGCAACTTCCTTTTTTTCCCAGAGGTTCTTTGGGACCTCTTGTCTCGGGGTACTATTCAAGAAGTGCCGGTGTCCCAAAGGGAGAAAGGGTTTTATTCCAGAATGTTTCTAATGCCCAGAAAAGAAGGTACTTGGAGGCCTATTCTAGACCTCTCCCAACTAAACACCTTTCTGAAGGTGCCTTCCTTTTGGATGTTGTCCCTTCAGTCCCCTTTTCCTCTCTTGCTCCCTTAGGCCTTTCTGGTCTGTCTGGACCTCAAGGATGCTTATCTCCATATTCTGATCCATCCTCTTTTCAGGAGATTTTTGCATTTCTCTGTTGCTTCCTGGCATTTTTAGTTCTGTGCTTTGCCCTTTGGCCTTTCTACTAACCCAGGGATGTTCACCGAATGCTTCACTCCTGTGATTGCCTTTTGCAGGCTTCAAGGGATCAAAATTTTTCCTTATTTGGACGACCTGCTGATTCAGGCATCTTCTCCAGAGGTTATTTTGCAAAATCTTCATTTTACCATTTCTCTTCTTAAGAGTCTGGTGTTGACATTAAACTTCAAGTCTTCCGTGACACTTTCTCAATATCATGTCTTTCTGGGTTGCAAGTTTCAAACGGTGCCAATGCTGGCATCCCTGCCTCCTCCAAAGACATTAACTCTCATTTCTTTCTTTCAAACTCTTCTTCCTCTGGCCTCCTTTTCAGCCCGGGAGTTTCTGAGAGCTCTGGAGTTCATGGCTTCCACCATTCCGATGCTTCCTCTGGCCAGGCTCCGCATGAGGAAGTTCCAGTGGTTTCTAAAGTCGGTGTGGCTTCAGCATGCACATCCTCTAGACTTTCCTGTTACTTTTCTCCTGTATCTCAAGTTCGAACTTCTGTGGTAGATTCAGCAGTTGTCTCCGAATCCAGGGCTCCCGTTTCAGCCTCAGCTTCCCTCTCAGGATCTGTTTACAGATGCTTCAAATGTGGGATGGGGAGCAACGTTTGGCTCCCTGAAGGTTCAGTGTGTGTGGTCGTCTCGTCAGCAGAAGGAACACATCAGCATCAGAGATGAGGGCTCTTCTGCTGGCTCTTCAGGCCTTTCATCCTCTCTTCTCTTCAGGGCCTCTCAAGGTATTGACTGACAATGTCACAGTCATGTGGTATATCAACAAATGGGGGGATACGAGATCCTACTGTCTTTGCCGGCTGGCACTTCTGGTGTGGGATCTGTATCGTGCGACTCTTCAGACAATTTACTCTCCTTCAGATCGGAATGTTGTGGCAGACTATCTGAGCAGGTCCTTCAGTCAATCCCACAAGTGGATGTTTAACAGGGATGTATTTATGGACATTGTTCACCAGTGGGGTACTCCTCAAGTAGATCTCTTTGCCTCCCCTTTGAACAAACAACTTCCTCTGTTTTGTGTCAGAGTCCCAGGTCCTCTGGTCTAATTTTCTTGGAAGGGGATGTTTCTTTATGCATTTCTTCCCTTTCCTCTCATTCCGAGAGTCCTGTTCAAGATTCAACGGGATGCTCCCAAAATCTTGTTGGTGACTCCCTTTTGGCCACAACAGCACTGGTTCCCTCTACTTCTGCATCTTGCCAGGGGCAGTCATCACAAGTTACCTCACATGGTGGATCTCCTTACACGGGACTAGGGGTCTCATCCATCCCAAACTGTCCACGCTTCAGCTGATACTGTGGGTGGATAGGGTTTTGATTCATCATAGACACCTTTTTTTCTGCGGACGTGCTGCAGGTCCTGCAGGAGGCCAGGAAACCTACTACTAGGAAATCCTACTTATCTAAATGGAAGAGGTTTTCTATTTGTTTTTCTCGTGACCCGCTTTCTGTGAATGTTCCTTTGGTTCTTTCTTATTTGTGTGAGTTGCTTAATGCTGGTTTGGCCTATTCATCTATTAAGGCCCACTTATCAGCTTTTTCTGCTTGTCTGCCTTTAACTCCCTCTGTTGGCTTCTAGATTTGAGGTCAAGCAGTTTCTTAAAGGTGTCCTAAATATTAGACCTCCCAGGAAGCCTGTTGCTCCTCCCTGGGATCTTAAATTTTGCTTTGGAAAATTTGACTCTGGCTCCTTTTGAGCCTGCTGTTTCAGCTTCCTTGCTACATTGTTCTTGGAAGACAGTTCTTTTGTTAGCTATTGCTTCTGCCAGACTGGTGCCTGAGTTTCAAGCCCTTATGGCTTGTCCACTATTAATCCTCCTTTTATGCCCAAGCTGGTTAATGAGTTGTCACTTAATCAGTCTATTTGTTTGCCTACCTTTTTTCCCCTCTTCCCAGTCTGACAGTGAGAGGGTGCTACGTACCTTAGATGTGCATAGGCAGCTCAGATTTTATTTGGATAAAACTAAAGCTATCAGGAAGTCTGACCAGTTATTTGTTTCCTTTCATCCTAGGTCTTTAGGTTTGGCTGTTTCCATTTCCACTTCACTTTCAAAGGCTCTTTCCTTTTGTTACACTTTCCATGGCGAGAGCCTTCCTTCTTCTAGTAAGGCTCATTCCACTAGAGCTGTGGCTTCTTGTGCTTTTTTTCAAAGGCTTAGACACTAATTCTATTCTTGAAGCTGCTACCTGGACTTCTGTGCATACCTTTACCAAACCTTACCAGTAAGATGGCATCTCCAGAGCTGGTTTTGCTGCTGCCATTCTTAGTGGCTTTTTGGAGGACTCTGCTGCTTCCTTCTCACAGGTTTCTTCTTGAGCTTTTGCATTTGTCACATTAGTAAGGAATACTGCAGCAGTGAATTTAAGGACATAGTACAGTTATGTAAAATCTTACCATAATGGTAGATGTCCTTGCCTTCACTGCTGCAGTATTCACTCTCTCCCTCCATCCCCCTGGTCTTTTTCCCTTCCAGAATGTGGAGATTCTTCTTCTTTTTTTTTTTTTGGACTGCTGTTCCTACTGGGGTAATCTGTTCTGAGGATGGTACGCCTGAATGTCACCTTTATGCCCTACCTTACGCAAAGGGTAAGCAGGTGAAGTTCATTGGACCTTAAAGCGACTGAAATCTTTTGTAAACTGGCCGGACAGAGCCCTTCATGGCAAGGAATCCGATTTAATAAGGAATACTACAGCGGTGAAGGCAAGGACATTTACCATTATGGTAAGATTTTACACAACTGTACTTACTTACTTGGGGCTAAACTTACTGCATCTGGGCGTGGGGTTTCAAGTTAGGAGCTTTTCTTAATTTCCTTTCAGTTTTCCTGGACATTGCTTCATCCCTTTTCATATACTCTACATTAGATCTCCTTACTGTTTCTTTTAATTTTTCTATCAATTCAACGTCTTTATGTTCCGTAGGGTGTTCATAAATATTTTTCCAAAATATATCGATTTCATTTTTTTAGCCACGGTGGTGCAGTGGTTAGCGTTGTCGCCTCACAGCAAGAGGTTCTCCCGTTCAGTTCTTGGCTGGAGAGCCTTCTGTGTGGAGTCTGCATGTCCTCCCCACAGTCGAGTGACGTTAAAGACATGCAGGTAGGTGTGAGCGTGAATGGGCGTGCCTTCGTTGAAGGTTGGGCGTCGGGCTGGCAACTCAGCACCGTAAAAATCCACTGCCAGTCATGAGCGGACCGGAGTTCCACTGTGGTGACCCCTAACCGGGAAAAGCTGAAAGTCTTTATTATATCTATTTCAATTTTTGATGGTGGTTTTATTCCTTTTGCTTTGTTTCCAGGTTGTCTATAAAACTGTTGGGTCATCAATGAATTGCTTATTTTGCATTTTTTATTTATCTACATATCTTCTAAGTTTTTTTTCTGATTTTGCTGGTATTTTTAGTTTATTATTTGCAATAGTGTGTGATAGATCTTGGTCCGTTTTAATACTCTTGTGTTGCTTTTACCACATATAAGTATTTTTGATTATCTGTTCCGTATTTTGTATTCTTCTAATAGTGATACTTCTTGTCTTAATTGCTTTATAGTTTTTTTCTGTTTTATGCTTCTATGGTGGCATTTTCTTTTTTCTCTTCCTTTCCGTTATTGCTTCTACTTTTTTTTTTTTTTTTGGTGGTAATACTGTCCGTTATTTATTTAGCTGCACAATTGTTGACTCAATTGTGAGACGCAACAAACTGATGTTCCCCTCACCAGACTCTACAAGGAGACAGTCACGGTCAGTTGTCTGTCTGGTGCCAGAATCAGACACATCACACAAGCATGCAAGTCTCTGCATAACAAGCACAAGTACGACTGTCATTGTACACGTTGGTGTGAATGACTTGAGACGTACCTCCTGGACTATATGAAGAGAGACATGATTGAACTCTGACTGTGTGTGTTCCAGGCAGGTATGACCCTAGCCCTAAGTAGCTTCCTACCTTCACCAAGAACGATACCACAGTACCAACAAAAAATGATTGATCTCAACAATTGGCTTAGTTTCTGGTGTCATTCCAAGGGGATCCAGTATCGGTCTGTCTGGGATGACCTGGTCGACGAGCCTTGATGCTTTGCCAGAGAGAGCCTTCACCTGCCACCACTGGATTTCCGGATCCTGCCCAAGGCTGTCACCTTCCCCATTGTGCCTTTTTTAGGCAATGTCTCAAAGACAAACTTTCCAACTTAAAAGACCTGTCAAAAAGCAAATTGAAGGTCATGCTGCTTAACGCTAAGAGCTTTAATTTGAAAATGGACTCACTGGAGGCCCTCCTTGCACTGAAGATGCTGATGTCTGTGCAGTCGCAGAAATTTGTTTCAGAGCTGCAGAGAGCATCCCTGCCTTACCAGGCTATACCTCATTCCACACATTCTGACCCCAAAATGAGTTTGGGAAGACTAAGGGTGGTGGTGTCTCTCTTCATTAAGGACAGGCACACCTCTAGACTGGTTTGCCAGCATGAGGCACTGGAACTACTGCAGGTACAACTGACAGTTGGCAAGACACCCATCCAAGTTATAGCCAGCAGTAGACCCCCCCCTCCATAACGTAGGACAGCCACTCTTCCTACCTGGATCCACTTGACTCCATCAAGGTACCCCCTAACACCCTGATCCTTGGTGACTTCAACTACTTCACCATAGATTGGGTGAACTATTCTTGCACTAATGTGCACTCTCAACGATTCCTCGACTTCATCATTTCTAATGCACTAGACCAGCTCGTTTCGTCCCCCACAAGGGGAGATAACATTTTGGACTTTGCTCTTACCAATATGGGTGACAGCTCTTACCAATATGGGTGACAGCTGCACCAATCCTATCACAAGAATTTCACTTAATAGTCCCAATGACTGTTCACCTGTTTCACCAAACTTCTAACATTTTGCTTCTTACTTACCTTCTTTAATCTATTTCTTTTATCTCTCTATTAAATTAAGCAACTTTTCCCTTAGATCATTCTCTTCTAGAATGAGAGGACCTTCTTTGCTGTCCATTTCCTGTGAGTATTCTACAGAAAGTTCCAGAACATCTTCCAGTGGTATATCCTCTTCAGATGTGCCCTGCTTCATCTGCTACTCCTTCATATGCGCATTCATTGGCTCATCACTTTGCAACATTGCCTGTGACAGAGTTAACACTGTTTCTTGCTCTTTTCCTTGCTGTGCAACTTTGACTGAACTTTTTTACCTGTCTCCATTGGAAAGTTCCAGAGTATCACCATGTGGCAATTCTTCAGATGCCTCCTGCTCTACCTGTTTCTCCTTAGACTGTGGTCTCATTGTTCTGTTATACTGTGGCATTACTTGTGCTGGATTTTCAACACTAAATCCTTCACTTCTCAAATATTCCATAACTTTAGCAGTGGCGGCTGGTGACTTCAAATCAAAGGGGGGCTGCAGGAGACAGATGAATGGGTGGGGCCACTGGGAATGGGTGTGACCAACTAGAAAGGGGTGGAACTATGCTCAAAACCACAAAAAATGGGACTTTAAATAGGCTGCCCTGGGTGCCAAACCGTCATTATGAGAGTCCAATCAAGACAAAATTAAGTGTAGAAGAAAAAAATATTTCAATGCATTGGCTACATGACAGCTTACTTACTATCTAGATGAAAACAAAAAGGTTGTGAGGCATGAAAAAATAAATTACTTTTTAAATACATTACTGAAATGACAGTCAAAATCAAGTATAAAAAAACAAGCAGCATTCAACTCAAACAACTTCTCCTTGCACTGCAGTTCTAATTATAATATATATTTTCAGCTTTATAAAAGTAGCAAGTATCATGCTGAAAGTAGCAATCTCTGTGTTACCCCCACTTGTAAAAATGTTTCTTATCCAAAAAAGACATGCTGCCTGACAACAACTATCTACTTGTTTCATGGGGAAAACATGATCAAAGTAAAAAAATGAACAAACAAGAAACAAGCTCAAGACAAATTGCTTAAAGGATTACTGCACAGGTTATAGACTACACATGACAGATTGGCACACTGTTTAGTTTACTGGTAAAGCCTGCAAAGATGACTGCAAGTCTCCAACAAATGTAGTGAGCTTCTGAAAATACTGTAATCCTGTCCTTTATTACAAATACTGTCATATGCATTTCAATACCCAAGGCTTATATGTTGTTTAGTTATGTAAATATTCTCTTCATCGCAACAACAAAAAGGTTTCAGTGTTGGTAATCCTTTAACAGTATGCTTATTAAAGCTTACTTGCATCTTACAATCTCAGACAAGCGTACCTGATGGCTATTAAAGCATTCCTACTGAAACACAGTGCAACAGGCAGTGTAATAACGTGCATTTTCCGAATAAGAAGCATAAATCAGCAGTATAAAAATATGACAGAAAACCAAAATATTCTGCAAAATCAAGGGCAGATGAACAGCCACTGTAGTACTTGTGTCTACCTTGGATGGGGGGGGGGGGGACTCTGCACACTTAACACTGCATAACTGCTCCTTGCCTTGCTTGGACACATCCAGAGCCACTAAGTGGGAGAGTGGGGTGCAACAAGTATGTCACAATTAAATGTCTGGCTGACTGTGATGGCCCTGATACATTTGTCATATCTCTCAGCCTCAGAACAAGAAATCTGGACAAAGCCATAAACAGAAGTGGGACAAAAGCCCAAAAATAAGACAATTTTTAAATATTGCTGTTATAAACTTAGGATGATAATAGAATAGTAGGTCTTGCATTAGTATTAATTTTCTGAAGGACATGAAATCTGAAACTCAAATGTCTGTCATTATTTTCTAATTTCAGTCTTTAATGATTTGCCACTAATTTGCCAGAAAACCACAATTTTATGAAAAACGGACCTAAAATGTGATGGAGAAATATAAAATACCCACACAATACAGCTGGGAACCTGTCAAAGAAGGGACACTTTTTAATATTACTACTGTTAACTTGAGCAGCTGACAAAATAAGAGAATCTACATGCATTTCTGAAATTAAAAGTAATCTATAACTGATCATTACAATTATTTATCAATTGTAAACCCGCCACGTTTTCTTCCAAATTTGCCATTTTGCAGAGGGCTTGTTGGGGGAGAGCAACATTTTGAGCCAAAATTAGGGACTATTGAGAGGTTTGGGTATACCCACTTCTATAAAGTGATTTATTTGCGCATACTTCTCATCCTCTTAACACATGAAATTTGGACAAGGCCAAATATATTAGGGGAACATACGAACAGTACTAAAAGTTGCTCTTGTATAAACATAGTTGACAGGACAACAGGTCTTGCTTTAGCATGAATTTTTCTAAAGAGTATGAATTCTGAAACTCAATGTCTGTCATTTATTTACTGACTTCATTCCTAAATGATTTGCCAGAAAACCACAAATTTTATGAGGAACGAACCAAAAATAAGAAGCAAAAATCTATTCATTCTGCAAAAATCTGGACAGTTAAGAGGTATAGTTCAGCCGGGCTGTCTGAGTTTGCTGCCCTTCTCCTCCTCACAAAATCATGGTTGAATGGGACCTCCACCCTGCAGTTATTCCAATGTACCATGACTTGGCTGTTTCACCCCATTTACCATAAACACTGTAATGTGCATACTGCTTTACTTCTACAATGATTTGGATTTCATTTAAAAGTTTTACTTTACATTGTGCAGCACAAACACTAATGGAAATCTGCTAAACAAAGCAATGCAGTCTCACAATGAAAATAGACTTAGCATTAAAACTTCTCTGCCCTTGAAACTCACATTCATTAAAACAGCATTGAAACCCACATTCAAAGAAAATACATCTGGCCAGTGGCAGATAAAGATTAGCTTTGGGCTGTTTTCAAATCATAGACCCCTTGCACAGGAAACATACATGTGTTCTTTGATGCACCTTCCTGATTATATTAAATTATATTCCTCATATAATACAGTACAGCTGTTAGAGGGCATTTTAAATTTATTGTTCTGAACATTTTTCTGGTAAACAATAAAAAAATGCATGCACTAATGACAAAACTGCCCAGTTCAGAACATTTCCATCATAAAATCTACTCAGACTTCTACAATCTACCAGTGTCAGTAAATATGCACAATCTCTGCAGAAGTAAAGGTAATCTAAATAATTCCACATTAAAGAGATCTGTAAGGAATGTTTTATTATTGGTTGTGCCCACTTGAGATATACAATGTAGCTCTTGTCCCATGGGCATCTTGTATCTCTCTACTCTCTTTTTTTTTTCTAGACAGTTCACCTCTATATCACCCTCTCTGGACTGCACAGACTTCTTTAGCTCCTCCACCTCATCAATATTATGATAATGCCCTTCCAAAAACAGTAATCTGATTTTGTTAACAAATAATGAGAAATGCCTTTCCCAACCAGGAAGAGACAACCTCCCTATATATAGAGTATGCATGAAGTGAGGGACACAGCCTGAGCAGAAAGGTAAAGATATATGGATGGAGTAAACTCCCCCGTCCAACTGTCATTTTCATTTTAGCATGCACTTTAGCTTTGAATCCCAGTGTAACTAACAAACACATCACAATATGAACTGTACTCTTAAATTCCAAAGACAGAGTGAAATGCAGAAGGCTTTAACTGCAGCAATGAAGAACCTCTGGCTTCTAAAGCTCTGGCCTAGTCTCTCAGCATTACATTTGCTGCCTCTGCTCCTACCCTTCTTTATCCTTTGTTTTGTCTTTTTTTTCTTTCTGTCAGAGAAATAGTAGTACTACAGACTGTATAATTTTACTTTGCAACATATGTACCTGACATAATAAAGCTTGCTCTCACCTTCACAATGTGTTTTAAGCCTAAATATTCTGCATGGTTTGGAACATTATATAAATCTATTTAAATTGGCTATACCATCAAAATCACTAACTTGACTTTGTGTAAGGTTACTTACCCATCATCTCCAGAACTCCACAAAATGGTGCCCATATCTCCAGTGATCACTTCATCGACACAAGCATGCAGAAAATCATGACTCCTAAACTTCCTAAATTTATGCATTTATACTGCTAAAATCATAAACATCATATTTTTTCATTTGCTAGCACACAAGACTGCCATAATGATCATGATAAAATTTAGTAGATTTTGTATTCATCAAAGTTAACAAATTATCAAAGATGTGAGAGTGGCAAAACATTCAGTAATACTCCTCCATACTGGAACTAAAATGATTAGATAGGAAAAGGAAAATGTGAGTATGGAGTGGGATCGGGCAATACTGTGATCAGCAAACACATGGCAAAAGATAAGCTGTCTACACAAAATTCTGCCATAACAGCACACTAAACCATTGCACAATGCTCTTCTGTACTGTGCAGAAGTATCTAGCTTATTTTCACTCATCCTGGCCAAACACTCCAAGCAAAGTCATTCAGCTGATGATGAAGCCAATATTCTATGTGCTGCAAGATGCATTTTGCTGACCCTCAGACTTGCAGAAACACATCAATACCTTATCTTGCCAAAATGGATGCTGTCACAGTCCACACTCAATGCAATAAGATGCTTTTTTATCAATAAAGTATTCCTGACTTAATATTTTAGTCTTTATTGATAATAAATCATTCAAGGGAGCAGTCCTAATAAGTTGTCCACAAAAAAAAAAAAAACACTCTCAAAAGACATTCAGAACAAACATGAATGCATTACAGCCGCAAAGCAGCTACTTTTTACAGCTGTTCTGTAACAAGATACGCAGAGAACTCCATTGTTTTACCGTTTTTCACATTCAGAAAATCTTGATTTTCCTTTTAGTAATTACATAAAAGATGCCTATTGACTCTAGAAATTAAGACATCAGCCCTGCCAATGATTAGTTGATAACTAAAATAGACACAGACACACACACCTTACCTGACGGTCATGTCCTGTAGCTGTTTCCCAGATCAGTCTGCTCTTGGCTCCAAGTGATCCACGAATGCCCCAATCGGTCGTCCTCTAGCCCGCGCATGTATCCTCCTCCATACTACCGATCCACCTGTCCTCCATACTAGCCCGCACGTGTCTGCCGCAATATGTGAGGAGGCTGGAGCCTCCTGCGATTGGCCCAGCCTGTGGACGATGCAGTCCGGTGACCGTCTGGTTTGTGCGGTCACCACCGCACAGATCTCTGGGTTGGAAGGGTGGAGTTGACTCCCTTCCCTATCCGGACTGCCTAACTAAGCAGTCTGGAGCTCAGGAATGCCTGAGCATGCATGCTTTGAGTTCTGGTCTGCCTAACACAGCAGCCAGGAACTAAGCACACATGCTCAGAGTCCGAGAATATTTGTTTATTTTTTTTTATTTTTATATGTTCTACGGGACGGTGGGGGGACTGGGACTTTATTTTATACACGGGTGGGGGATACATTTTACAGGTGGGAGGGCTGCCGTCTCGCAGTCCTATAGCACGAGCCCCCCCTGAACTTTAGTGTATATCTGTTCAACTTCTACATTATTGATAGTCTTGTCTACCTTCACCCCTTTGTTTTCTTATTTTTTGTAATTTTGAAAATTTCCATGTCTGGATGCCTTTACCTGTATTTTTCTTCAAATTTCTTTGGAGCTTTGTTTTGTATTTATTAGTTTGCTTTCTTCTTTGCTTAAATTTTGCACCATAGGTTCATAGGTTCATACTAGGCTATCTGCCCTAGGGCATTTACAAGCCTAGCCAGAGTGTGTTTGGCTTTTGCCACCCATTTTAAAATGAATTTTGCTATGCCCTTTTTCGAGGTTAGTATACTGTGCATCTGTCTAACAGTGACACAGAAGTGATACCCGGAGTAAATCTACAATCTCCCATCCACTCATCAAGATTCCTCTTGAAGAGAGTGAATGAGGGACTCTGCCTAACCTGAACTGGGATTTTATTCCAGAGTGAAGGGAGCCTCTGGGTTATGAATCTGTCCCTCCAGCATGTCCTATTTATTTCAGTGCTGAGGTTCAAGTCTCTCGAGCGCGTAGCTCGATGGGATTTGGATTTTCTGAGGTGCAGCATGTCCAATAATTCCGGGTTGGACATGGCTTTATACGGCAGGCACAGATCGCCTCTGAGCAGGCGGTATGCCACTGAGTAGAGCTGGAGTTTCTTTAACCGGGCAGCATATGGCATCTGTTTGAGCACTTTGATCCTCTTGGTAAGGTACTTTTGGGGTCTTTCCAGTTGCTGCAAGTGTCTGGTAAGGTACATCCCAAAAGGGGTATTGTACTCAATTATGGGCCTGATGAGGGATGAGTAAAGAGGCATGATGACCTCCCCTGATCTAGATGTGAATCCCTTCATGATTAGGTGGGCTATATAAAATGATTTTTTAACCACTTTGGCCACGTGGTTGTCGAATGAGAGATTGCTATCAACTTGGGTCCCCAGGTCCCTAATTACTTCTACCGGACTTAATGGATTACCATCTATGTGGTAATTTGTGGGCACTTTGTTTTTGCTGAAGGGGATGACTATACACTTTTTGGCGTTTAGCTTGAGGCCATGGCTCTGGCACCAGTTGTCTGTTTCTATGAGGCCCTTTTGTAGGATGCTTGTGTCGGCTGGAGAGTTGATTATGGCGCCCAGTTTGCAGTCATCTGTGAACTTGGTCAGCCACAGTCCTTCCGTGTTGGCCTGTATCTCCGAGAAATATATACCGAACAAGAGAGGTCCCAGGACTGAGCCTTGTGGGACGCCACTTGTAACTGGTTTGGAGTCTGACATGGCTCCAGCAATTCTAACAATGTGGGTTCTGTCCTTGAGCCAGTTTGCAACCCATCTAGTGACATGGAGTTTATGTTTAAGGTGGTGAGCTTATCTATAATGCCCGAGTGGGGTATTGTATCGAAGGCTTTTGCGAGGTCCAGGTAGGCTGTGTGGACCACCTTCCCCTCATCAATGGCCTTGGTGACTGTTTCAAAAGAAATCGACCAGGTTTAAGAGGCAGGATCTGCCCTTAACAAAGCCAAACTGGGTAGGAGCTAGTGTCTGTAGGTCCCCAATATCTTTATTTATGAGGTCCATGATGATCCTTATATCAGATAATTTTTTTCTTTCTCATGGCCTTGTTTTTTCTTGTATACCTTTCAAAAACTTCTAGGTTTTGTTCTTTATATTTTCGCACTTCCTTTGTTGTTTCTTTTTCCAGGTTGCCCAAAGTCACTTTTTCCATGTAATATTTTTCATGAATCTGTTGCATTAATTAATGCAGGTTTTCATTTGAAGCTTTTGACAGTTTTTCTTGTGCAAGTATTTTTTTTGTCTCATTTCTTTCTTAATCTTTTTGAATAACTTTTATCTGAAAATGGGCTTCTTGCATAATGGTAACAATACAGTTTACTACTTCTACAACAAGAGGCCCCCCCCCAGAGCATGACTCAACCCCAATGTAGGAATGTTTCCATTTCTTGAAGGTTTTACACTATCATTTTTCCTGTCCTGGCACCAGTGCATACACCAGAATTAGTACTTTTTTTTTTATCCTGGGACCTGTGCACCCAGCTGTCTTTTAATATTTTTAACCTACCTCTATCCCTGATATATGCCTGTCCTGGCACCAGTGCATACACCAGAATTTGTACTTTTTTTTTATCCTGGGACCTGTGCACCCAGCTGTCTTTTTATATTTTTAACCTACCTCTTTCCCTGATATATGCCTTATAAAGAATGTAGTCTGTATATCAGTGTTGTCTTGGTGAGTTTTTGTGAAAACAGGGTCCACCACATGAAGGTAGTTACCAAGATTGGAGGATGAATCCCGTTCCAGTGATACTACTCTCCTTTTCCTGCTGAATTTGTTCGTTCTTTATTTGGACCCAGCTTCTACTGTATAGTGCATGAATGATGGCCAAAATGCTCCTAAAAGGCAAAAAAAAAATCACGGGTTCAGAAGTACATCAGCAGCCATACTTGTCTTGTGCTACAGTATCAGAATGTTTTACACTGTCAGCATGTTTATCGCCTACCTATTCTCTTCCTCAGGTATTTACAAAGCTCCTTCTGTCATTCAGTGTTGTCCTGTAATGTGAGCAGTTGTTGCCATCAAATCCATTGTGTCCAAAAAACAAAATCATTTATCGTTAAATTATAAAAGATATGATATTGCTAATATTTTATTTATCCTATTTAAAGACTGCAGAGTGTAACAGTGAGTTGCTTTACTTTCATTATTGCTTGTTCACAGTCAGTTAAATCCATAAGCCTGCCAATTTCTGATGCAGAAACTAAGCAAACTACAGAAGTTATACACAAAAGTTGGTCTTTATATAAGAAAAAAGTTCTTAAACTGATGTAATCCTATCCTAGTCTGCTGCATGTCCGTTTACTAAAAACAAAATTCAAAGTGGTACTGCTGCACAATGAAAATGCTAAGTAGAAATATTGAAAATTACATTATAACATAAAAATAGAAAATGTACAATAAGGACATGCAGGTTGACTTTTGTTTCACAACGTTTGCCAGGCTTGCTTCTTTAAGGTGCTTTACTAACAGATTGGTGCTACCACCTTTATTTCTGAGACTGTCTGACTCTGATTTTTTATGATTAGAGTGAAATAATCGCTTTCATATGCATGTTTAGTCTTGTAAGCAAGACATATTGAAGATTATTTGAATGGTCAGTCAAGTAATGTCCCTTGGTTTAATGAAGTCTGCCTTCCCACCTCTCACTGTACCATTTTACCCAAATCAGATGTTTGACTTTGATAAAAATGAAAAGAAGTAATAGCAGCCGTAATGCATTTTTAATTTTTTTCTGTCATATAAGTGTGTGTGTGTGTGTTTATATATATATGTAAAATATGTAGCTAGATATAGATATATCCCTTTGAGCTTGATTACAGTATCTTTGTTAGAAAAAGAGAGTTCAGTTGATTTCTGCTGTGTTCAGGTTTGTGCTATTTTTACTGCCCACATCATCTGTGGTATCTTGGCAGGGTGACCCCCCCCCCCCCTCCATTTCTAATGTACCTTTAAGAAAAAAGTCCTGATAGTTGTACAGTATCTGCTGACATGACAGAGATCACCAGGTAAACACTAGGTGTGATTCCCCTGAGCAGCCTTTCACTATGCTTACATTACATAGCAACACACCAAGGTTTGTCAAACCTCGACTTGTTACTCTGTGAGAAAAGGGGGTTGATAAGAATTACAAATAAGTAGGATGACATTTTGCTTCCAGTGGGATTTTTACTACAGCTTTATTTGATGCTTCAAATCTTTTAGTTTACTGAAGAAGTAGTTATGTCTACGATGGTCTGAAGGTGGACAAGTCTTTTTTTATTTGAGTTTTGGTGATTTTTAAAATAAAATACTGGAAAACTGAGTAGTTGACCTATCTTGGGCATCCATTGTTCTGTTTTTGTCTGGGTTCCAGGTTTAGCACCTCGTTAAGGGAGTTGATCAGATTTCTGCTTTGGTTTGTTGAAGTTCCTTTCTCATTCTGATTTTTCTCTTTCATTTCCTTCTGTAGCCAACACCCTCTTCCGTCCACATAGATTGATGTGATTTAAGTATGGATGTACGTATTGTGCACTCAGCATATGACAAGTCTACTAGAGTCTGTCAAGAATAAGCAAAAAAAAATTAGACTTTTCCAGTTTCAGAAACGGGTGTCTGAGTTTAACTTTGAAAGAAAAGGAAGATCTGACGGTAGCAGTAAGAAATGTCTGAAACTTGTTCTAGTCATTCAGTTTAAGGATGAGGTGTAGTAACAGTAGTCCGAACAGTGGCATTAAAATGATTACTTGGAGGATCTCCTCTGTCACACAGTGCATAGTTATGTGTCCATATGGTGTGTGTTTGTCATGCGTTGGAGGTTTTTAAACTGATAGTAACAAAACGTTAGTAAGCAGCTTGAATCTGAGCATGCCAGCGATTAATTTGGCATTAATGAGATCTTATCAGTATAGTTAGCAAAAAAGCATATAGACTGTAGAACATGCAAAAAGTCATACCTTTTCTTTATATCTTGATGAGAAAATGCTGACAAAAAAGATGAGTGAAGTGTTTACTGCTTCTTCACCTGTGTTCCCTCTGATCTTAGCTGTTGCATTAGTTGGGACACTTGTAAGGTCTGCTGGATGTACAGGCAGACGGTGCTGTGATGCACCGATAAAATACCTATTAAAACGGACTAATCAATACTTGGTTACGTTTCTCAGTTTAGATTCACTTCTTTGCAGTTATTCCAGCATTGTGGGTACCTTGAAAAGAGTTGCAAATTATAGGTGACTATAGTAGCTGAGTTGCATGTGTGTGAAAAGTTTGAATATCATAGGTGCAGGGCACTTGTACAGCATGGGAGTGGTGAATGCTGCATCATTTGAAATGCAGACATTTTGGATGGGATGTCAAACTGAAGTCCTGCTTGTCTTTTGAGGAAATCAAGGTCCCACGGTATCTCCAGCATTTGTTAAATGAAGAATATCAGTTCAGAGATTGTTTCAGGAGACCAACAAAGTGCTCACCAGTACCTGTGGTTGCTTGGCAGTTGACCCCAGAAATAGAAATAAGCACATTTCTTTCTTTTTTAATGGCATATTAAAATAGGAAAATTCAAAGCAGAATAGGCAAATTCTCCAAACAGGACTATGAATGGCTATCTTCTCAGTTTGTTGTTTTTATTGTTTTTAGAAACCCCATTTATTGCCAACAGTGACATCAGACATTCTAAATATAGTCTCAAATAATAAATAATGTCCATAACAAAGGTCATATTAAAAAAGAAATATTAAGGGAGAAAAGTAATGACTCGTTCTCTCTTGTGAATTTCACTTCTCTTTTCTGAATGGCCATTTGGGTGACTCATAGGACATTTATTACTTCAGTACCTGCAGTTACCCTATTGCCTATTTTGCTGTACACTTTGGTAACTTGACTGTTCATCATTTCATCAATTGTTTTCCTATTTCCAAGACATTTTTTGGCTCTGATATTTTACGCTTTCCTAGGATTGATGCTGGTAATGATTGGAATTCCAGTTGGTTGTAGGTCAGGTGGTCTTGAGGGGCTATTCCTCTCTCTTGGAGTATCAGTGTGACAAGTGGACACTTTGGGAATCTGCCAAAATATGTCATGCAGTATTTTGCCACTGTACTTGTAAACCAGTTAGCCCAGTATGTCCCTGCTGTCCTGAGTAAGCTAGATACTTGTTAAGAACTTCTCCCCAATACTACTTGAAGGAAGAAGACGTGCTTGTAACAATCTATCTCTGCCTACCTTTTTAATGTCCAGCAGTAACACAGATCCAACATATGTAAGCACCCTTTTCTGCCCTTTGTAAGGCAGGGTTTTGGCAATTTCTCATTTAACCCTTAGCTCATAGTACAGTCAAAAAAGAAATTAAGTAAAATAAGTATTACTTTCACTTCTGTTGCCAGTCAAGCAGAGTCCATTCTGAAATTGGTTTTGGAGTAATTGTAGTGCAGCTTTTGCTAGCTTTAGTACTTTTTTAAACCATTTAATAAAATGTAAAGCATTCTACAGCTCCTTAAAGAGTAACTGGCTTTATGCTAAGTGTATGCCAAGACCCTGTCCAGAAGAGTCCCCTGCTGGTTAATTAGGTCTGTGCTGTATCATCTTCCTTAAATTATTGTGTTGAGTGTGCTTGATTGTATATATTTTTTGTGCAGGTCTGTTAAAATATTTAACAATTCAGGGACTGCTGTGCTACAAAATTTAGGGATTGCTGTACTCTGTGCATTTTGCGAATGCTGTTTCTTTTTCTTTTTTCAGTTAAATGCTGTGTCTGTTTGCTTATTAGCACAAACACTATTTTTCTTTGTAGTATGATTTTTTTCTTCAATGACCATACTGTTTCATACTTTGTACTTTGTTTTCTCTGCTTCAGCTGTAAATTTAGGCTGTAATTGACATGGGTTCTATTTGAATTTATTCAACCTGCAGGAAAATAAATGTATTAAAATTTACTGGATTAATGATGCATGTTACTACATGATTATGTAGTGATCAGCATATTAAAATTATTTTAACTGCTGTGTAAATCAAGATGGACAAACCTTTCAAGATACCTCCTTGATCTCACCAATAAATAAATAAATGGCAAATTTACCACTTGACAAAGTTAGAGTTGGCCATTGAAGTTCATTATAAACATAGGGAAAGACACCATCCTGAACTTTAAGACCATCTGGGATATTTAGGTTCCATTAAATTATTTTGACAGAATGCACTGCATAAACTCCAGGGTGATGTGTTTAAATGTATAATAAGAGTCTGTTGACCAAAACTCATTTTCAGAATAAACTGTGATGAAATATCAGTCTGTGGTTGGGGAGTCAAACTGAATAGTTAAGCATCCTGATGAGAGCAGAGACTGTGTTTTCTGATGCACCGAATCAGAAGCTGAAATTTAAACAGTCTAAACCCTAGCCTGGCATCTTTGCACTCTTTCAACTAAATTGTTTCTTTCTAGCGTTTCTGCAGACCTAGTAGTTTAAAACTGTGGTGGATAGCATAGTGCCTTGCTCTGTAGTGAAGACTTTTTATTTTTATTTCGGGTTTGTTAACCCGATAGGTGGTCTGGTCAGTTGACCCTTTTCAGTCAAGACTCAGGCTCTTTTTACAACAACAGAATATGTTAATCAGTACAATGTGGACTACAGAAAGAACGTTATGAATTTTTTTTTTTATAGAGCCTAACACAGTAACAGTGATAGTGACAGCTCTACCAGTGTAAAACGAGGTTACGACTAGTTTTACGGAGCAGTTATAAAAATATACACTGCTTATACTAGTTGATTAAACTGGATGCTATTGGAAGGCAGCAGAGATTATAAATAAATAAAAAATTTACAGGTGTAAAAAGTTTGAGGCGTCTTCTAGACCACTAAGTTGTAGGTTATTCAGTGTGAAGTACAACAGATAGAAGAGTCAAGTAGCTACTTTTGTATATCTGTGTGTGTGTCTAGCATTTAACTTTACAGATTTTTGCAGAATGCCCAGATTTTTGCCTCAGAATGTTTCTCATGAAATTGTGTTTTTTCTGGCAAATCGTTTAAATCATTGACGATTGAAGTCAGAAAATAAGACATTTTGAGTTTCAGACTTCATATCCTTTAGAAAATTCATGCTAATGCAAAACCTGTTCTCTCTACTTTATAAGTTTGCAGGGGCAGTATTTAAAAAGTGTCCCTATTTTTGGTCATTTGTCTCCCCGTTGTTTATGGCTTTGTCCAGATGTGTGCATGTGTGTGTGTATATATGTGTGTGTGTGTGTATGTATGTATGTGTATATATATATATATATATATATATATATATATGTATGTGTGTGTGTGTGTGTGTGTGTGTGTGTGTGTGTGTGTATATGTATGTAAAACTGTGTGTGTTTACCGAGTTTGTGCACTCATCCTAACTGACCATTTCCAGATGCAGTCTATTCCCAAATGAAAGATACAGTGTAAAGACAGAGATTATCATACAGTGTCAGAAACATTGTCCTGAAACTGAATATAAAATGGGCAATACAGGCTGCCACATTTCTCCTTCCTACATTGATAACTGATGTCCCAGGCTCTTTATACTGCTGGGTATGACAGTAGTGCCTTAAAAGAATAAAATAAAACTGACCTTTCTGGCAGGTAGCATTCAACTGTAGAATATTTCCCTTAGTGGTCAGTTCTAGGACATTTAAAAATTATTCTTTTTTTTATCATCAGTTACATTACTGATATCCTTCCATCCTATGTCACCATGTTTGAAGATGACAGTCTGTTTCTGGGATCCTCTTCTGAACTATGTAACTTTGCTTTAGCTCTAGAGAGACATTTTTGTTCTTTATGCATGAGTCAGCACTAAAGTTTTTTTTTCATTTAAATCCTAACAAAATCATATGCATGATCTTTACTAAGAAGAAGCAGCTAAAACCTTCCAGTTGCTTTAAACTAAGGATTCCCTGCGTAATGCACTGTTGGAAAAGCTGGGTGGGCAGTTTGGTGTGAAGAGGGAGAGGATTTTTCTAAGCTGTGTTACAGAATTGGAATTGCCTGTCTTAAAAACCTCAGCTTTGGCCGGCTAACAACTTGCTATATTCAACTGGACGTATAAGAGAATTTAAGTACCTTTATCTGCTTTTTTTTTCAAAAATATACAGTATTTAAATTGATTTTAACTGTGTGGAAGGAATATTTAGCTGAACTGGAAGTTGCCACTCTGCTCTTCAGTGTGGAAGGAATATTAGCTGAACTGGTAGTTAGTCAGTGTTTGCTGAATTTTGTTATTTGCTAGTAATTACAGGTGTGGGGGTAGTCACATTCTTTGATTTCCTGTCCTTGCCTATTTAAGTGGTACAGTGTGAAATATTTTCTGCTTAAAAACCTCAGCTTTGGCCGGCTAACAACTTGCTATATTCAACTGGACGTATAAGAGAATTTAAGTACCTTTATCTGCTTTTTTTTTCAAAATAATACAGTATTTAAATTGATTTTAACTGTGTGGAAGGAATATTTAGCTGAACTGGAAGTTTTCACTCTGCTCTTCAGTTTGTGCCACCCACCCTCCCTGTTTTTGTTTTGGTGTTAATCTTAGTGGCCTTGCAGCTGCCCGCCCCTCTTGTAAATTTGTGTTTGGATACTCCTTCTGGGCCCATCTCATTTGCTCACTCAACTGAGTGCAGTGAGATCATATTCTGATTTCAGGCACTCCTACTGTGTACAAAGAGAGCATCTGGGAAACAGAAAAAAAAATTAAGCTTGTTTCCTGCCTTTCCTGTTAAGTGGTATAGACTATTTGTAGGCTTTTGAGCCCCCAAGCCCTTCTGTGTTGGAAGGAAGCCTTCTAGCGTAGTTTTTTTTCCCTATAACTAGCCAGTTTTCTAGTTTCAGCACTCAAATCTGTTTCTTTGATCTCAGCACTTGTTCAGAAAAAAAAAAAAAAATTTAATCTGCTTTTACTGTACTTGTGTTTCTACCTACTTTTTTTACTTTTGCATCATCTTAAAAGTACTCAATTGTATTTATTACTGCTTGGTGTAACTCATTCTAAGCCTTCTGGTTTAAACACTTGGGCTTCGGACCAGTTGTTTTGCACTGAGAGGGTTTGTGCTCTGCACTGTAGTGGCAGAACAGGTAGCTTACATCCTTCTAGGTTGGGAACTGCTGATTGAGGGCTCAGTGTCTGTTATTCTAAAAGTGTATTAATTCTGGTTTAAGCACTTAGGCTTTCAGGCCAGTTATTTTACATTAAGAGGGTTCGTGGTCTGCACTCTTGTGGGAGGAGAGGCTGGACTCTGCCCTTCTGAGCTGGGAATTTCTGATTGAAGGCTTATAGTGCATGCATATCTGAACTGCTTCTTACTGAAGTTGGTGCGCCTTGTTTGCTGTGGCATAGACTGGATTCGGGCCTGCTGGATCTAGCTTTGTTTGTGTAACTTGAGCACTAATCCAGGCATTCTCTAAAGTATTCAATTGTATTTATTACTGCTTGGTAGTAACTTGATTAAAGTTTAGCTGTCATTCTAAGTCTTTTGGATTAAGCACTTGGGCTTCAGACCAGTTGTTTTACATTAGGAAGGTTTGTGGCATGCACTGTGGTGGCAGGACAGGTAGCTTTCATCCTTCTAAGTTGGGAACTGCTGATTGAGAGCCCAGTGTCTGTTATTCTTAAAGTGTATTAGTTCTGGTTTAGGCACTTGGGCTTCAGGCCAGTTATTTTACATTAAGAAGGTTTGTGGTCTGCACTCTTGTGGGAGAAGAGGCTGGACTCTGCCCTTCTGAGCTGGGAATTTCTGGTTGAAGGTTTATAGTGCCTGAATATTCGAACTGTATCTTACTGAAATTGGTACACCTTGTTTGCTGTAGCATAGACTAGATCCAGGCCTGCTGAATATAGCTTTGTTTATATGCTTGTTGTTTGTTTGCTTGTTATTTCCCTGGAACGCTAATTCCACCTAATACGCGGCTTCTCAGCGCTTCTGTGGCTCACTAGTGATATCTGCATTGCTTTCTGTACTTGTTTCCTTGTTTCACTTGAAAGAAAGTTACTGTTTGTCGTTTTTGCATTTAAGTTACCTGTAACACATTGCACTTAAGTTACCTGGCACTTGCTCACTAAAGCAATTATATAAGTCAGCACTAAAAATTAAAAGCACTACACCCTCACTCCCCACTGGCCCTGGTTTTCAATTATTAAGGAATTCCCAATATTATTCTAGCATGTCCAAAGGTCAGTTGTCAATCTCCTCTCCGGTCCAGCTGGTGAATCTGGGAATCTTGAGGCAATGTTACAACTGCCTCATGTACACAGACAACCCTCTCCTCCTCCCAACAAATTCCAACACGTGAGAGATGCAACCATATAGCCAAACTGGAGGCTAAGCTCTCTCAACTCAGTACTGGCATAACCAGTCAGGAGGAGAAGGAAACCATACTCACTACAATTCCAGTCTCACATAGACCTACCACGACAGCAAACCAAACACATAATCACACAATAACATACTCGGAGGCTCTAAATAAAGATCTGCCGAAGCAGCAGAGACCTCCAAAGCAGACACCCAAGCAGCCGCTACCCCAAAACAAAACCCGTGCAACACATATCTCACAAAGCCAGTGTGCCAAACAGTCACAGCCCTTAAGACTAAACAACACACCTGATACACTTGTAATAGGTGACTCTGTCGTCAGGCACATTGACGTCCCGCTCACCAGGCTGAACAAGGAGAGGGTCACGGTGAGCAGCCTGTCGGGTGCTAGGATCCGCCACATAACACAAGCACTCAGGTCACTCCAAGGCAAGTACAAATATGACTCAGTCATTGTCCATGCTGGTGTGAATGACCTGAGACGTACCTCCCTGGACTACATGAAAAGAGACATAAAGGAGCTCTCTGAGCATGTAGCCCAGGCCGGTATGACCCTGACCTTGAGTAGCATCTTACCCTCACCAAGAATGATGCCACAATATGAAGACAAGATGATCAATTTCAACAATTGGCTTAAGTACTGGTGTCATTCAAAGGGGATCCAATGCCTGTCAGCTTGGGATGATATGCTCGACAAGCCACGATGCTTCGCTAGGGCCGGCTTGCACCTGTCACCCTGGGCTTTCGGATATTGGCAAAGGCTCTTGCTACCCCCATAGTGCCTTTTTTAGGCAAGGCTCAAAAGACAAACCCACCTCCATAGGTATCACAAGGGATAAGAAACTAAGAGTAATGCTACTCAACGCCAGAAGTCTAAACCTCAAGATGCACTTTCGAAACTCTCCTTAGCATGGAGAACATCGATATCTGTGCAGTAACAGAAACCTGGTTCAGGGCTCCCGAGAGCACCCCAGCACTACCAGGTTATACCTCATACCATGCTTTTCGCCCCAAAACTTGGACCGAACCACAAAAGGAGGGGAGTATCGATATTCATCAAAGATACCCACACCTCCAGGTTGGTGGCAAAGCACGAAGCATCAGAGACTATCCATGTGCAACTAACAGTGGGTAAAACTGCCTTCCAGTTTATAGCCTGCTACAGACCACCCTCCCAAACCCAGGAACCCCACTCGGCCTTCCTGAGAACACTGGAAAATATGAAGGTCTCTCCAAACACCATTATATTGGGCGACTTCAAAGGCAGACGTCCTGTCTGGTGGACCCCAGCCATAAACAAACTATACAATAGAAGGAGGAAGCTACTAAATGATAAAGCAAAATCCCAAAAAGGGAAGGCATCACTGATCAGTATTAGCAAAAAACTACGGGCACACATAAAATTGTCTAAGGCCAGCTTCGAGAGAAAAATTGCACAGGACACTAAGGATAATCACAAGGCTTTCTTTAGTTATGTTAGGAACCTGGGTGGTAATTCCCAGATATGCTCAGAATTAGTCCAAAATGACAAAAAATACACAGAACCCACAGACATTGCCAACATCCTAGCTGACAGGTTCAGCGCAAACTCCCCCCCCCTCCCACCAAAAGGGCAAATATCTATCCCAGCAGAGTGCTGCCCCCCTGACATCTCAGATGCTCAGGTAAGAGCCGCCCTCTCCAAAGCAAAAAACACAGCATCAATGGGACCAGATGGTGTCCCGGGCTGCATCCTACATGAACTCAAAGAAGAGCTAAACCCAAACATAAAACTACTGTTCAATCTCAGCCTTACTACAGGATATGTGCCCAAAGAGTGGCGTACAGCAACAGTGGTCCCTCTCCATAAAGGTGGTGCCTCAACGGATCCTGGAAACTATCGCCCCATAAGCCTGACTAGCTTGGTCTGCAAAGCTATGGAAAGGATCATCATGGACCTCATAAATAAAGATATTGGGGACCTACAAACACTGGATCCTACCCAGTTCGGCTTTGTTAAGGGCAGATCCTGCCTCTTAAACCTGGTTGATTTCTTTGAAACAGTCACCAAGGCCATTGACGAGGGGAAGGTGGTCCACACAGCCTACCTGGACCTCGCAAAAGCCTTCAATACAATACCCCACTCGGGCATTATAGATAAGCTTACCAGCTTAAATATAAACCCCTATGTCACTAGATGGATTGCAAACTGGCTCAAGGACAGAACCCACATGGTTAGAATTGCTGGAGCCATGTCAGACTCCAAACCAGTTACAAGTGGTGTCCCACAAGGCTCAGTCCTGGGACCTCTCTTGTTCGGTATATATTTCTCGGAGGTACAGGCCAACACGGAAGGACTGTGGCTGACCAAGTTCGCAGATGACTGCAAACTGGGTGCCATAATCAACTCTCCAGCCGAGACAAGCATCCTTCAAAAGGGCCTCATAGAAACAGACAACTGGTGCCAGTGCCATGGCCTCAAGCTAAATGCCAAAAAGTGTATAGTCATCCCCTTTGGCAAAAACAAAGTGCCCACAAATTACCACATAGGTGGAAATCCATTAAGTACAGAAGAAGTAATTAGGGACCTGGGGACCCAAGTTGATAGCAATCTCTCACTTGACAACCACGTGGCCAAAGTGGTTGGAAAAACATTTTATATAGCCCACCTAATCATGAAGGGATTCACATCTAGATCAGGGGAGGTCATCGTGCCTCACTCATCCCTCATCAGGCCCATAATTGAGTACAATGCCCCTTTTGGGATGTACCTTACCAGACACCTGCAGCAACTGGAAAGACCCCAAAAGTACCTCACCAAGAGGATCAAAGGGCTCAAACAGATGCCATATGCTGCCCGGTTAAAGAAACTCCAGCTCTACTCAGTGGCATACCGCCTGTTCAGAGGCGATCTGTGCCTGACGTATAAAGCCATGTCCAACCCGGAATTAATGGACATGCTGCACCTCAGAAAATCCAAATCCCATCGAGCTACGCGCTCGAGAGACTTGAACCTCAGCACTGAAATAAATAGGACATGCTGGAGGGACAGATTCATAACCCAGAGGCTCCCTTCACTCTGGAATAAAATCCCAGTCCAGGTTAGGCAGAGTCCCTCATTGACTCTCTTCAAGAGGAATCTTGATGAGTGGATGGGAGATCGTAGGTTTACCCCGGGTATCACTTCTGTGTCACTGTTAGATAGAGGCACAGTATACTAACCTCGAAAAAGGGCATAGCAAAATAAATTTAAAATGGGTGGCGAAAGCCAAACACATTCTGGCTAGGCTTATAAATGCCCTAGGGCAGATAGCCTAGTATGAACCTATGAACCTATAAACATGGTAAGGCTTTGCTGTCTCTTAATTGTGGTGGCTGCCAGAAAAGCAATTACTAGAAAATGGAAATCAAAATCTAAACCAGCTATATTAGAAGTAGTGAATATACTAATAGAAATAAAAGAACTGGAATTGAGATCTTTAGAAAAAGGTTGGAGCAAACTACATAGGAAAAAATGGGAACTGTGGGAACAATACATGGGGAAGAATGAGGTTTAAAAGAAGGCAGGACTTAAATGAGCTATGTAGTGTTTACTGAAAATGATTGGGTAAATTATAAGGGATGTATAATGTTTGCAACTGGGAGTGTCTGTATGGTTTGTGATAATTTCTTGCAACTAGGATTGTGTCGGTGTGGTTTGTTGTCAGTTATATAAATGTGTGATTGCTTATGTCATAAGTAATGGTTTAATAAAGATGTTTCTTAAAAAAAAAAGGGGGGGGGCAGGAATTGAATAATTTATGTATCGTTGCCTAGCTTATATGGTATATAGCAGTATATGTGAAGCATAATGTTTGTGCGTTGTAACTTGTTTAATACAGTTTGATTTTATATAAACGTAAATGTGCCCATGTCACTAGTGATAATTCAGTAAAGGTGTTTAAAAAAAGATTCAGCTGGAAACCTATTGTAAAAAGCTTTAAAATACGAATATGTAGGGTTATAGTTAGACCCAACTCTGTCCTTTATTTATTTACCCTTTTCAGCAGACGTTCTGGGAGAAAAGCTCCAACAAGTTGACATATATTGACAACAGAAGTAGTCAAAGTAGATAGCAAAGAGTATAACTCTTTAACTATAGGGACCAAAGCAAACATGAGTACTGCAGTGCACTAGAAAATTTAGACGAGAAAGCATAACATATTTACACTTTCAAGTTTTAAAATCAATAAAGTCAATTGAGTGGTGGTGAAACGTTTTTACATATGGAGTGAATTAGCGTAGTATGATACTTTCATATAATATCGATTAATCTGGGAGTGAAAAAAGGAGCTGTTTAGTGATAGTTTAATAATAGATGCTACAGGTATGTCTTATGGGTCAACTGCAGAATCCTATAAAATCTCTTAGAATGTTATGTTAAAATGCAATTATCTTTTGTCTACAGGAAACTTAGACACTGTGTCTATCAGTATTGTGAAAAAAATGCATAGACTCTCAATGTGTTACTGTTGTGATATACTAATTTACTTCCCACATACTTCCCACATTGACTGGCGTATTTTAGTTTTTCTAGTGTTTGAGTCTCTTGTGTTGTAGTGTCTGTATAAATCTACTAGTGTTATTGTATTTCTTTATGGAGCATTACTACCACGGCCTCAGCTGAAAAAGGATAATTGTGCCTAATCAGACTTCCGGGTAATTTAAAATGTAAAACGAATAAAGTTAACTAACTAAATGTAGTTGGGAGGAAAATTGTGGGGGAGAAATGGGATACTTTGAGAGGTAGCAATCCTTGTGTAATTGATGGAGTAGTATGTGGGTAATAATTTAATATTGGGTGGGAATTAGATTAGATATTGGCAAGTAGCGTAGAATTTGAGGATAATGCACATGGGTGTAAAGAGCATTTGACATATCAATTTGGAATGAATGTGTAATTTTAATTGGAGTTGGAGTAGTCTGGGGTTGGAGAGTTCTTGAATAGGAAGTGGAAGTGAAATGATTGATCCAAAGAGAAAAGGAGTGAAGGGGGGAGGCTAATGTAAATATTACTTGTGTTAAAGGTAATCTATTCACCTAGGTGAGGACCCAGGATGATAGTCCTACTGATGCACAGAGGCAGTGAGAGTGAGTGCCCTGACTGTATATGTGTGGAATATTGCACAGGACATATCCTAGTTTTGTCATTAACATTAGATCATGGCAGAAGTACTATATTTCTAGGGTATGACAAAATACTGTTGTCCTGTAGACCATGTATGCAAGTATCCCACCCTTCCTTCATCTGCTCTTTGTGTTCTGTCTCTGTAGTAAGTTGCACGTTTTAAAGCTGTATTTCCTTCATATTTCTGTTGGACTGTTCTGCATACTGTCTTGTTTCTTTGTCTACAGACTCAAAGCCTGTCGCAAGTGGTGTACCACAGGGCTCAGTCCTGGGCCCACTCTTGTTTGGCATCTACTTTTCCGAAGTACAAGCAAACACAGGAGGGTTATGGCTGACAAAGTTTGCAGATGACTGCAAACTGGGCGCCATAGTAGAAAACACATCTGACACAGATATCCTTCAGAAGGGTCTCACAGAAACGGATAACTGGTGCCAGAGCCATGGCCTAAAGTTAAATGCCAAAAAATGCATAGTCATACCCTTCGGGAAAAACAAGGTTACCCCTAGCTACCAAATAGGTGGCAATCCACTGAGCATAGAAGAAGTTATCAGGGACCTGGGGACCCAGGTTGATAGTAGTCTGTCATTCGACACCCATGTAGCTAAAGTAGTTAGGAAGACCTTCTACATTGCCCACCTTATCATGAAGGGATTCTCATCTAGATCAAGGGAGGTCATAGTCTCCCTATACTCATCACTCATCAGACCAATGATTGAGTACAATGCCCCATTCGAATGTATCTGACCCGACACTTGCAGCAGCTGGAGAGGCCACAAAAGTTCGTCACCAAAAGGATAAAGGGTCTCAAACATCTGTCCTATGCTGCCCGACTGAAAGAACTCCAGCTCTATTCAGTCGCACGCTTGCTCAGAGGTGACCTTTGCCTAACATACAAGGCCATGTCAAACCCAGATTTGATGAATATGCTTCACCTCAAAAATCTAGATCCGTCAGAGCCACAAGGGCGGAGACTTAAACCTCGACATGGCTATTAATAGGACGCTGGAGGGATAGATTCATCACCCAAAGACTCCCTATGCTGTGGAATAAAATCCCGGTATATGTGAGGCAGAGCACCTCGCTGGCCTTGTTCAAGAGAAATCTTGACCAATGGATGGGAGATCGCAGATATACCCCAGGGATTACCTCAGTGTCACTGCTCAACAGAGGCACAGCAAAATAATGGGTATAGTTCCCCATACTAAAGGGGTGGCGTAAGCCACAAAACTATGGGCTAGGCTTGTAAATGCCCTCGGGCAGATAGCCTAGTATGAACCTATGAACCTATGAACCTACCAAGTTCATTTATCTTTTTTTTTAGTTATCTTGGAATGTATGTATGTTAAGTGACCTGAATTGTATAAGATTTTGGAGTTGAGTTACCAACAAAATTAGTTGCTTTTGCATTCATTCCAGTAATATAGCATGCATTTTTTTGCAAATCTGAATTCTGAAGAGAATTTCAGCTAAAGTAGTATTTCTTAAGTTTGCCACAGGAGATATTGGTGCTTGTACCTTTTCCACAAAGCATCTGAATAATGTCTTGGAATAGAGTGCTCAAGTAATGCATGAATTTTCTGAACTTCTGACAGCCATGTAGCATGCAAATTAAGTGGCTGATAGCAAATCATGCAGAATGTAAACTGCTGCTCAGAGTGGTAAACAGGAAATCATGCAGAATGTAAACTGCTGCTCAGAGTGGTAAACAGGAGATCATGAAGCGTATAGTTTGATCACTGAATCCATTGGAGATACTGAAAGGGCATGGTGGGCAGGCAATAAAGCAACCTTCTGAAACTTTTAAAAAGGTGGTATATAGTTTTATACGTTTGTATTAATACACCCCTGGTAACCTTTTCAGAAATGGTATTGCACATTTTTTTTCAATATAAACATTTCTTGGGGGTTCTGACCACGTCAGAAAGTTTATATCCAAATCGTACTGAACATCACTGCCTTTTACTTTGTCCTCTTACTGAAGTGTGTATATGTTTTCACACATTGTACTTTTTTTTTTTCCTTTTCCCCAAGATGTTTATCTGTGGTACTTTGATCTCTTTTCTTATTAAAATTTGGGAAAACTTTGAAAGCTTGACATTTAATGCCACGGGGTTCTGAGACAAATCCTTCCTTTTGTAATTTTGTAGAGCAATAACTGGATCTGTTCCTGTCACTGGAAGTGCTGTGGGTAATAATCATTTGGTGGACATGAAGTTCCAGACTTTCCTGTGGTAGTTTGAGAGACGGTCATTTCTTTTGCCTGCCTTGTGTCTGCCATATCCTGTAGTGCAGCAGTTAGACAGCACTGATTTAATTACTAACAGTAAAACTAGTTTCATCTTACTCCTTCCTATCTTTACAGTTTTTCACCCGCATCAATTCCTCACCCACTGCTGAAATAACTTGGTTACTCGTTCTCAGTGATGAAGCTTGTGGGATATTACTGTTTTAGTTAATGTCATAGAGATTTACCGTTGCTTTCAGAGATATCTGTTTGTTCCAGTGATAATGTGTTGTAGGTAGTTATCGCTACATACATTCTAAACTCTTACTTTTAGATGGAAAAAACATGATAGGCTGGTCTGCCAATGTTTATAAATAAAATTAAATTGTTCTGCTGTTAGGATTTTGTGTGACAGCTTAGATCTTCATTCATAGAAATATTATTGTAACTTTAATCATTTTTGTAATTGTTTAACTCCACATTGGCCAAGGTCCCAGGACCATTCATGAAAAGGGTCCCTTGACCGTAATGTAAAGTTAAAATAACTAAATGGAGAGTGGCAGTTTGCCCAGAAGTTCCCTATTAAGCATATTGAATAATTGTGCTCTGTGGTGCAGGGGTCACAAAATATACATTGTAAGGTTTCTTTTTTGAAAGTATATGGGAATTAAAACTTTTCCACTGGAATATTAGTTATTTTCATGAGACCTAAAGTCTGATTTTGAACCGCATATTTTCTAGGCCATTCAGCAGTTTTGGATGAGCTACAAGTAAAGACATGATGTCAGGCCTCAGTGCTTGTCTACAAAGGTATTTTTTCACTAGAGGGTTTTTGTTTGTTTGTTTTTTGTGACACTGTGAAAAAATATGCATTTGTTTTGTTTTATGGTTTATATTTTGAGGGTGTGTACTTGTCTGTGTTTGTGTGTGTACATTGTATGTGTAGGTAGACTTGGTTTAAAGCTGCAGAAGGTGCTTTGGCAGTGCAAGGCTACTTAGCCTTCCATGCATTTAGACCAACATCATCACAGACTGGGGCCACAGATGGAGGTGTCTCTATCTGCAGTAGCAACAAACATAAGGTTGGTTAAACAAGATGATACAATGTTGCTCGTACACATGCAAGTCACCATAGATAAGGTCCGTACTACATCATGGCTAGCTACAAGTTACCCTCTGTGCCACTGGAGTTTCATGACTGTTACCTAAACTTACTAGTGACATTTGCCATCCCAACCAAATGCCCTTTTCATGGGTGACTTTCACTACTCCCCTGTAAACTGGGAAGCTTACACTGCCTCATACTTGCAGGCACAATGCTGTCTGCAGCCTAAAAAGTCATTTAAGGTATTAGCACAAACAGCCAGGAACAGATGGTGCATACTCCAGTGCCAAAAAATGTATTATAATACCCTTTGGGGAAAATATCAGCCCAAATTAATTACTACTACTTTGGTAAAAACACCCCTAAGAGTCGACCCAGTTGTGAAGCACCAGGGAACATATGTAGACAGCAGTCTGGCCTTTGACCAGTATGTAGCTAAGATAGTAGTAAAATCATTCCATGTTGCCCAACGTTATAGGTAAAGGTATGGTATTCAGTACCTCTCAACTTTGCCCTTATCAGACCCGTCACTGAACAGAATACATGTAGCTAACCAGACACTTACAGCAGTTGGAATGCCCACAAAGGTTTCTTACCAGGAGAATTGAAGGCATGAATACAATGTATTACACTGATTGCCTAAAGGCTCTGTCTCTGTATTCAGTCTGCTACAGGCTATTGAGAGGGTATATCTGCTTGGCTCACAGGGGTCCCTCAGACCCAGCCGTGATGGATTTGTTGCATATCCACAAAGCAAATCGCTTCAGAAACACTAAACCCAGGGATCTAAACTTTGCTTGTGACATAAACAGCCTTGCTGGGGAGACTGGCATGTGTCCCAAATTTTCCCAGCACTATGGAATAGCTTCTCCACTGGTGTAAAACAGCATTCATCCCTGACCCTATTCAAACAATACCTTGTGAACTGAATAGGAAGTTGTATATTTACCCCTAGTCTGGACCCCATTGCCCCTTATGAACAGAGACCATCAATAAGAAAAGTATTATCCTAATACCCAACTTACAAATCCTTCGTTATTCCTGCTACCATGCCCCCTCCATGTGGACTCTCACAATACTTTGGATCCAAATGGTTTTGAGTGAGTAAGGGCCCTAGTAGTCATTAGTCTAGTAACAACCTGCAAACAGGTGTGTTTAAGCCCACGTTTTAAGACACATTGCTTGGGTGCTGTGAGACCCTTTTCTTTAAAGGCTGGTGTGCACTACTTCACATCCTGACATCTACTTAGATTTCCTGATCTGAATGGGTTTGCTGTCTGTAGCCTAGCAAGTCATTTAAAATGTTAGTCCTATGATCAACAGACCTCTGCCTTCAGATTAGCTTGGGAGAACACTATCCTGTGTTTAAGCCCTTTTATGCTTTTGGGACTAGAGTTTTTCTACAACCAGAGTGCACATGCCAACTAGTTCTGCACATCATTACCCTGTGGAAAACAGGGCTGTGACCCTTTTCTAGCTGACCAAGCAGCTCCTTAAAGGAGTGTTGGATATATATCTTTTCCTTTTGTGGTATCTGAACTTCACATTTGACAGGCTTGCTATTTTGCCATTTGAACCTGCTAGCTGTTTTCATTTTATTTTCTACATTTTTTAACCTGGTAAGCCATTTGAGCCTGTTAGCTGTTTTAAATATTTGTTATATGCGTCTGTATCATAACATCAAAGACGCAAAATGTCGAACGGTCACAAGAGCGAAAATGCCGAAACTCGAATTCAGACAACCGTGCAAAATATATATTTCAAACTCCAAGATCACACTACAGTGAGGAAAGGGCAAATACCCCAATCTTGAAAGACAACCGGAGAAGTCCTTGCAGTGAGTTGAAGCAATTTATTGTTAAGTGCTTTTCCTTTGCAGTATCTGCAAACTTCTTCAGATAAAAAAAACAAGTATAAAGAGACATTTAAAATACACAAGTTTAAAAGGCAATCATATGACTGCAAGAACCAATCAACATGTTCCTTGTATAGCCTAGGAACACAAAATTAAAGGTATATTAGCCTACTAACTCCACATTTACTAACCAATAACCCAGAATTCAAGAAGCATGAAAGTAAATATAAAAATAGGAAATAAAAACTGATAAAATTCTTTAAATAAGAATGTGTGTGTAATGTATACTATACATACATATATTACCTTCATAAAAGAATGTGTGTGTAATGTATACTATACATACATATATTACCTTCATAGGTTCATACTAGGCTATCTGCCCTAGGGCATTTATAAGCCTAGCCAGAATGTGATTGGCTTTCGCCACCCATTTTAAATTTATTTTGCTATGCCCTTTTTCGAGGTTAGTATACTGTGCCTCTGTCTAATAGTGACACAGAAGTGATACCTGGGGTAAACCTACGACCTCCCATCCATTCATCAAGATTCCTCTTGAAGAGAGTCAATGAGGGACTCTGCCTAACCTGGACTGGGATTTTATTCCAGAGTGAAGGGAGCCTCTGGGTTATGAATCTGTCCCTCCAGCATGTCCTATTTATTTCAGTGCTGAGGTTCAAGTCTCGAGCGTGGCTCGATGGGATTTGGATTTTCTGAGGTGCAGCATGTCCATTAATTCGGGTTGGACATGACTTTATCGTCAGGCACAGTTCGCCTCTGAACAGGCGGTATGCCACTGAGTAGAGCTGGAGTTTCTTTAACCGGGCAGCATATGGCATCTGTTTGAGCCCTTTGATCCTCTTGGTGAGGTACTTTTGGGGTCTTTCCAGTTGCTGCAGGTGTCTGGTAAGGTGCATCCCAAAAGGGGCATTGTACTCAATTATGGGCCTGATGAGGGATGAGTAAAGAGGCACGATAACCTCCCTGATCTAGATGTGAATCCCTTCATGATTAGTTGGGCTATATAAAATGTTTTTCTAACCACTTTGGCCATGTGGTTGTCAAATGAGAGATTGCTATCAACTTGGGTCCCCAGGTCCCTAATTACTTCTTCTGTACTTAATGAATTACCACCTATGTGGTAATTTGTGGCACTTTGTTTTGCCAAAGGGATGACTATACACTTTTGGCATTTAGCTTGAGGCCATGGCTCTGGCACCAGTTGTCTGTTTCTATGAGGCCCTTTTGGAGGATGCTTGTGTCGGCTGGAGAGTCGATTATGGCGCCCAGTTTGCAGCCATCTGCGAACTTGGTCAGCCACAGTCCTTCCGTGTTGGCCTGTACCTCCGAGAAATATATACCGAACAAGAGAGGTCCCAGGACTGAGCCTTGTGGGACACCACTTGTAACTGGTTTGGAGTCTGACATGGCTCCAGCAATTCTAACCATGTGGGTTCTGTCCTTGAGCCAGTTTGCAATCCATCTAGTGACATAGGGGTTTATATTTAAGCTGGTGAGCTTATCTATAATGCCCGAGTGGGGTATTGTATCGAAGGCTTTGCGAGGTCCAGGTAGGCTGTGTGGACCACCTTCCCTCGTCAATGGCCTTGGTGACTGTTTCAAAGAAATCAGCCAGGTTTAAGAGGCAGGATCTGCCCTTAACAAAGCCGAACTGGGTAGGATCCAGTGTCTGTAGGTCCCCAATATCTTTATTTATGAGGTCCATGATGATCCTTTCCATAGCTTTGCAGACCAAGCTAGTCAGGCTTATGGGGCGATAGTTTCCAGGATCCGTTGAGGCACCACCTTTATGGAGAGGGACCACTGTTGCTGTACGCCACTCTTTGGGCACATATCCTGTAGTAAGGCTGAGATTGAACAGTAGTTTTATGTTTGGGTTTAGCTCTTCTTGGAGTTCATGTAGGAATCAGCCCGGGACACCGTCTGGTCCCATTGATGCTGTGTTTTTTGCTTTGGAGAGGGCGGCTCTTACCTGAGCATCTGAGATGTCAGGGGGGTAGCACTCTGCTGGGATAGATATTTGCCCTTTTTTTCTACATACTTACATTTAATCTCTCCAGGCTCTTCAGTTTCAGTAAGCATGCAATATTACATACTTCATTTAAACCTGGGTAGTTGAAAGGGTCTGAGCATTTACATGCAATTGAGAAATGTAAACAAGACAATGCTATGACTAAACATTGTGTAATGCTAAGTGGTCATACCTTTACCTTCAGGGGTAATTGACCAAATACTAATGGATAGTAGAGGTAGCCCAGTTGGTCTATGGCTAGAAGAACTGGAGTTGTACTGGCAACTTTTATTAAACGCATTTAACTACCCAGGCTTAAATGACGCATGTAATATTACATGCTTACAAGAGCCTGGAGAGAGAAAGTTTATGTAAAAATTGAAGGTTTATGCTTATGCTAGAATTTCCTTTTAAGTTGTACAAGTATATACTTGTGTATTAGCTGTTACCAGTTTGGGTACAATTCTTAATTTTTTATTATTTACAGGAATGTGCCTGCTAGTGACCAGGTTGTCGTTTTGTGCCTTAGAATGAGGACACATACACCCCCAAGCATAGGAATTTATGGGGACATTCAGAAATACACAACATACTGCTTATTTTTGTTTATAGCTGAATTGCTCAGTATGTTGTCAGGGAGCAATTCAGAGACTCTTGTTGTGCTACAGTAGTGTGAAAGCCGTGGCGAGTAATGGTTGGTGAAAAGGATAAAATCAACAGAGAACTCATTAGTAAGGGTTATCTGATACAGTGGGAGCATAGCTGTTACTGCAACATGAGAATAGATGGACATTATTCTAAACATGAGGGATCCTCCACCTGAGGCGACCTGAACATCCGGCCCAGCTACAAAAGCTTAGCCTGGCTTCTGTATGAAACTGAGTAGGAAGTTGTATATTTACCCCAGTGTGTTTAGCATGTTATTTTAATGAAACCTGGGCTTTGGTTTTCTTTACTGAAGGGGCCACAGAATTCATACATGCCTGACTGTTGTGCATAAATAGAATTCTACAAAAGCTGTGGGATGTCACATGTAGGTACCATAAACCGTGGGCTATAAATGTGACGTCTGCACGCGTTGACCTCTAACTTCTCTGCCGCCAATTGAACGTCAGCTTGCTTGTTCTGTTCGCACCAAGTGACTCCTGAAAGATGAGTACCCCATTGGGTAATCTCTCTTCTAGCCTTGGTTGCTGTTTTGTTTTTCCATTTAGTTGATTCCGTCCATGTCATCTAGGAAGGGAAAATGTAAGTACGGACATCCGTTTCCGTACAAAGACAGCCACGACCTCTGCTTGTTCTGTTTAGGACCTACCCGCGACTACAAAGCGTGTTCCATCTGTCAGTCATTTGTTCCAAAAACACTGCGCAGCCGTCTTTCATCCCTGAACTTATTAGTTGAAAACCAATGCTTTAAATGACATCCCTTAGACATGGAAGCGACACCGGCTATCTCAGGCAAACCGCCGAGAAAGAAAGCCAAAGTTTCTAGGCCAGAAAAAGCGACTGTGCCTCTGAGTTCAGACATCCCGCTGGCTGCCGATTTAGGGACTGAGGTACATCCGATGGCATTGACTGCTTCGGCGGGTGCCATTTCAGGTGCCTCCCCTGTACATCCGCAGAGGTTCCTGCAACATTGGCTGCCGATGTCGAGAGGGATCCAGGTTTGCCTAATCGGTTAGTGTTACCTTCCATTCCAGAGGAAGCCACTTGAAGCCCTTTGCAGGGCTCTGTTCCTGGACCCTCTTCTGTTCAGCCTATAGCAAAGACTGCCTCTCTGTAAAGAAAGCAGAAGACCAGACATCTGTCTGCTCCATCTGAAGACTTGCCAGACTGGCAGGTATTTTCTCAGTCTCTTTTGAATGCCTTTATGGCCCTTAAGCCTGCTTCCTCCCAAGGTCCTGCTACTCTACAATCTTTGAGCCCTAGGCCTGCTTCATTGTGCCCCTTACCCCAACCTTTGACTTTAGAGGAAGATTCTTCCTCCTCTTCTGATGAGTACGTCTCATATGCCTCTCAATTGGCCTCTCCCTTGGGATACTGTTTTCCAGAAGAGGATTCCTTAGAGGGTGATTCCCCACCTAAAGTCATAACCGTTGGGGAAACCATTTCAAAAAATGAGGGAATATTTCAAATGGGATTCCACACAAATGACAGTATAATATGAAGTGCAAACAAGGGGGTGGGTCTATATTATCAAAAAGACAGGTCAGGGAATGGCACTTACATCGAAAATGCCGTTCAGCAAATTCTTTCTTGTGGGGGGATGCACCCCTACACTCTCCGCTAATTATATATACCAACTCTGAGATCGCACTACAGTGAGAAAAGGGCAGATTTTCTGATCTTCACTGTACCACGATCTCACTATGAACTGTTTGCTGAACAGTATTTTGGATGTAAGTGCCTTTCGCTGACCTGTCATTTCGATAATATAATGTAGACCCCAAAAACGTATTCTGAATTTCTGCAGATGGAATCCCCCTCCCTCTCAGCCATTCCTGAAGTCATCCCAGCCTATCTGAATGTATTTTGCCTCAGCTTCAAGAGCACCAGAATCTCAACCTCCAGCTCCAAGTTACTGATGACTTTAAATACCTCAGCAAGCCTCCTATGGCGGACCCAGCTGTGATTGCTGTCTCGGTGGACAAGCAGTCGAGACAGATTCCCTCTTTCTTCTTACTTCCATCAGACAAAGACAGTAAAATGATGGACAGACTGGGAAAGAAAATATAGACTTCATCCACCCTGGATTTCAGAGCCATCAGTTACCAAACACATATGGTGAAGTATGCTCTGGCTGTTGTCTCACAGGCCATAGATCAGCTATCCTCCATACCGGATATTCCTATGAAGGCACAAATTGCCCCCACCCTCTCCTTAGTTGCTCAGGTTACTGGGCAGTCAACTAAATGCAGCTACGATGCTGTAGAAGCATCAGCCAGGTCTGCTGCTTCAGCCTCAGTGCTCCACAGATGCTCCTGGCTCAGACTACATCACCACATTTTAAAAACAAGATTATGGATGCTCCTCTTGACAATAACTTTTTCTTTGGAAAACAGTCAGCAGAATTGTTTAAACACCTGCAGGAAAGCAAGAAGCTGCAGGACGTTAAGCACCTCTTTGTCTCCCCATTGCCTGAGTTTCACAGAAACTATCCTACCAAACCAAGTTTTGTCAGGGAGTTTTCCATACCACCTACTCCCAAATCTAGGAAAGGTGCCAGGAAATCGTCCTCAACCAGACCAACCTCCTTCCCAGCCCTTTCATAAACTGCCCTTTCCTGACAGGTCAGCCTCTGACTGCCAGACTCCTCCAAATCACCTACCCCTTTCTGCCTGCCTCTCTCACAGTCTTCCCCTGTGGCAACAGATCACTTCAGACAACTGGGTCTTGTTAATTGTGGGAAAGGTTTCTTCATGACCTGGTGGGAATTCCCGCTCTAAAAATGTATCCCACAACCTCCAAAGGACCAAACACATCTCCTCCCACAAGTCATATGAGGTCTGTTTCAATAGAGCACAATACAAAGGGTTCCTCCAGGACAGGAAGGCCAAGGCTTCTACTCCAGAATCTTCCTAGTCCCAAGAAAGGATGGCCCATTGAGACCCATCCTAGACCTTTCTCTTTTAAACCCTTTTCTGCATGTACCAACCTTCTGCATGCTCTCACTCCAAACCCTCCTTCCACTTTTGACTTCCAGATCATTCCTGGCCATTCTATACGTGAAGGATGCATATCTTCACATCCCTATCTATCTATCCTATCAAAACTTACTGCGTTTTTTCAAAAATTACACAATCAGTTTACTGCCTTGCCCTTTGGCTTGTCCACAGCACCGAGGGTATTTAAAAAATGCCTAGCCTATGTGGTGGCCTTTTGCAGAATGAGGGGCATTCAAATTCAAATCTTACCATACTTGGATGACCTCCTTATTCAAGCAGATCCTTCCCTGTCTCAAGAAGGATATCCAGTGGTGGATCCAGCAAGTTCCGACTACCATTACAACCTGTCCAAACAGTTCAACAGATGTACACGGATGCATCAAATCTTGGGGGGCGACTTTGAATGGCCTGAAGGTTCAAGGGCAATGGGACACTTGCCTTTGGAAAAAACACGTCAGGGAAATGACCACTCTTATCTTAGCCCTGAAAGCATTCCTTGATGTTCATCGTGTTTCACTGTTGCAGTCATTACAATAGGGTTATCCTGCTGGCAGGCTACCCGCAGTTGGCCTGAATTCGAAAGTCCATGTCCGGTGTCGGTTGCTGTCGCCTCCTCCCTGACGTTAGTGCGCCAGGGGTATAAAAGATGCAGCCAACGCCATTTCCTTCAGTCTTTCTTGCCGCACGGTGCCCGAAGCAAAAGGAGTTCGCAAGTGCCGGTCGGCCGACTCCAGAGATTTTCGTGTTCGAATTTCAGATCCGAAGTCTTCATTAAAAGCCAAGTACCCCGTTGGGGGGAATGTTTTTCTTGCTCCAGACCGATGTCAGAAAAAGTTAATAATTGTATTTCTTGTGGGAAGCAAATACCTCATAAGGACTTCCATTCTTACTGTATTCCTTGCCTAGGCCCTGATCACGACGTTGCTAATTGTCGGTTTTGTGCTAGATTTAACCAACGCACTGTTAAGCGTCGGTACGATTTTGCATTTCACTATTTTGGCAGAAGATTTAATTACACGATGTCAGATAGCCATCCGACTACCGCAATTCAGAAGAAACTCAAAGAAAAGGACAGGCATCCGAGGTCCAAAACTGACGACGAGGCTTCTTCTAAGCCAGTCGCCGGTTCTCAGTGAGGTGCTTTCGCAGCCCCTGACGTCTGCTACTTCAGAGCCTCATGCCTCTTCCGACTCCCACGTGGAGCCGACTAGGCCGCTGGAAACTGAAGGTATTGGAACCTCGGAAACTATTCCCTCAGATGGGTCCAGAGCCGCTGAGCAGGCATCAGCTTCTGAGGGTGTTTTCAGGCCTACACAGTTGTATGTTAAAACGACTTCAGCTTCAAAGGCAAAGACTAAAGCACCTCTAAAGACAAAGAAACAAGTACAACAGCCCCATGGACAGGCCCCAATGCCTAAAAAAACAGATGCTCAAAATGGCCGAAGACCTAATTACTTTGATCAGGGGTTCCCATCCCCCTCCTGATAAGAGGCCTAGGCAAGAGACAGAATATGAATCTTCAGATCAGGTTTCCATTTCTTCCGATTCCTCTTCTGATCAGGAATACTCTCTTCCTCCCTATGAAGATTCTAATGCTGAAGAATCTATCCCTTCAGCCTCTCCTCCTGAGGATTATTCTTTTGGGGAAACTGCATACTATGAGGGAGCATTTCCACTGGGAGAGCCAAGATTATTCAGAATCTAAGAAAAGGCTCAGAGACTTCCTTTTACTACCTCAGCACAGGCCCCTTGCTATTCCACCTGTGTTAGACATTGTAGATGATGTGTATTCAGAGTGCAGTCTGACTCCTGACTCTTTACCTCCAGCTCCTGTTAAGCCAGACAGATACTACAGGGTTCCTGATTCACATAGTTTCTGGGTCAGCAGCAGGGTTCTTAAAAAAAAAAAAAAATATCTCTCAAGAGTCCCAAAGGGGTCAAGGCTTCCATTGCAAAAAACCCTACCCCCTCTGACAGGGATTCTAGGGCACTGGGCAGATGGGGGAAAATACTTCTGCTGCCTTGGCTATAAGGGCTTTAAATTGTCAGTTTCATATGCTTAAATATCAGCAATATATTATGTCACTGCTTAAACAGAAAATGTTGATAAATTCTGAATGTGCAGAAAACAAGGAAATGCAGGATTTATTGCATGCAGCTGAAAAAGTGGGAAAGCATACTTTGCAATGTGGTTTTGATTCTCTGGAGGCCTCCTGCAGGGCCGCTGTTACGGGTTTTGTCATTAGGAGGCTTGCTTGGTTAAAGGAACAGAATCTGCCTTATGTTAAAAAAAAAATTATTAGATGCTCCATTACAGCATGATACCTTGTTTGGTGTTAAAGCAGAAGAGGTGTTGAAGAAAATGGAGGGCAAAGCTAAATCTATGCAAACAGTCAAGGATTTCTTACAGGTACAGCCTCCAAGATTTACCAGGCACTGGCCTACAAAGAATTGGTCCTTTCCAATGTCAGACAGGCCACAAAGAGGCAGATACAGACGCCTTAGATTCAGATCCCAGCCCCAAGGCTCATACAGGTCTAAACAATGGGGTACTTCTACCTCCAAAAGCGGAGAAGACAAATCACAGCCATACAGGAAACAGTCCCAATGACTTCCCCCTGCCTGCGCCAAGCACTTATCTTCTGGCAGCACCTTTAGGGGGAAAACTAGCACTTTTTTCTCAAAATTGGTGCGTAATAACCCAGGACAAATGGGTCATATAGTCTCACAAGGCAACAGGTTTCACTTTCACACCCTGCCAAGGGCAAACGGTTTGCCAGACCTGCCAAAAAATCAATGGGCAGAGGCACAAAAGCAAGTGTCATCCCTCATGGACATGAGGGCCATTCAGCAAGTACCACAGCAAGAGCAGGGACAAGTATTTTACTCGACTGTTCTTGGTGCCCAGAAAGGACAAAGCCTGGAGACCAATACTGGACCTATCTATTCTAAACACATATCTGGATATTCCAAGATTCAAAATGTTGACCTTGCAGCAGCTTCTGCCCATGCTGGGCAAGAAGGCTTGGCTTGTGACTTCAGACCTAAAAGAGACATACCTGCATGTCCCAATCGGACAATCATGCAGAAGATACCTCAGATTCATAGCTGGCTCAATGCACTACCAATTCTCTGCACTGCCCTTTGGCTTATCTACTGCGCCCAGGGTCTTCACAAAATGCCTGGCTCCAGTAATTGCATTTTGCAGATAGAGGAATACAAATATATCCTTACTTGGATGACTGTCTTATTCAAGCAGCGAACAAGGACATTCTACTACAGCATCTGGCATTTGTAAAAAGATTACTAACAAATGAAAATAAATCAAAAGTAGTACCCTCTCAAGAGATCATATTCCTGGGTGCAAGCTTAAATACAACTGCCCAGATGGCTTATCGCACGCCAGACAAACAAAGGCAACTGACTACTTATTTCAAAATGTTGGCAACAAAGAGCCAGTTATCTGCAAGAAAAATTCTGCAGGCTTTGGGCTTCATGGCATCCTGCGTTCTTCTAATTCTATATGCAAGACTGCATATGAGGAAACTTCAATGGGTTGGGAGGGTGGCCTAATGGTTAAGGTGTTTGCCTTACAAAGACAAGGTGCAGGGTTTGAGTCTCATAAGGGATAATTGGCTAGGCTTAAAATGGCTCACAAGGGCAGTTAGCCTAGTACTAATCTATGAACCTAATATCTATGAATGGTATCTAAAAAGTGTTTGGACTCAACATTGCCACAGCCTTGAAACAATAATTGCCCTCATTCCCTGCCTGCAACAGGAGTTTCGATGGTGGGCAAAGGCCTGTCACCACAACAAGGGGCAGCCATTCGCTTTACCCACAGCCAGGCAGATATTAACAGATGCATCAGATTATGCCTGGGGGGGCCCACATGGTAGGAAGATGTATTCAGGCCACATGGTCCGCAAGCCAAATGCATCTACATGTCAACCAAAAAGAGATGCTAGCTGGTCAGAATGCCCTGACAGCCTTTAAGGATCTACTTCATCCGGGACAACTACTGATAAAGACAGACAATACTACAGTCATGTGGTACATAAACAAGCAGGGAGGCACTCATTCCTACCCCCTGTGCAGACTAGCCATGACTTTGTGGGCCACAGCATTGACTTGCCAAGTACATCTGCAGGCATAATTCCTGCCAGGAAAGATAAATACTCAGATGAACTAAGCAGAAACCTCATGGATCCCCACGAGTGGAAATTGGGTCCGCAAGTCTTCAGCATGATAACAAGGAATTGGGTATGCCGGGACATAGATCTATTTGCCTCCCCTCACAACTGCCAACTGCAGAGATTCTGTGCAAGGACTTATCACAAGCAAGCATGGAAAGTGGATGGCTCTATCTTTCAGCTGGAAAAACTTAACAGTATATGCCTTTCCTCCTCTGCCTCTCCTCCCCAAGGTACTCCTAAAAGTCAGACAAGAGAAGCCAAAAATCATACTGATTGCCCCAGACTAGCCCCGCCAGCACTGGTACCCAATTCTAAGGAACTTGTCTCAGTACCCAGCCTGGACATTACCTCAAATTCCTCACTTACTGTCCCAACACAATAATCAGATCCTGCACAGCCAACTCAAAACCTTAAATCTGGCAGCATGGCGGATAATGTAGTCATTCAAAACGCACCTCTCTCTAAAGCGGTGATGGATTTTATTTTGGAGGCCAGGAGGCCTAGTACCAGAAAATCTTATGCTGAGAAATGGAAGAGATTCTGTGCTTGGAACCAGGCACAAGAGATTGACACGACTGTACCAAATATTCCTCAGATTTTGCAATATTTAACTGAGATGCTGGACAAAGGCCTATCCTTTTCATCAATTAAGATTCATGCCTCTGCCATTTCAGCTCATTACAATACAGAACCACCCATTTTTTCTCATCCTTTATTAAGGCAGTACCTCAGAGGAGCCAAAAACTTAAGGCCTCCAAGGAGATCACCAATACCTGCATGGTACCTCAGTTATGTCTTGGAAAAACTCACCCTGCCTCCTTTTGAGCCAGCCACTACAGCTGATATAAAATTTTTATCATGGAAAACGGCTCTGCTCCTAGCAATAACCTCTGCAAGACGAGTCTCAGAGCTACAGGCACTCATGGCTGTGGAACCTTTTATCATTTTCCATCCAGATAGGGTTTCTCTGAGGACAAACCCGACATTTATGCCTAAGGGTAGTGTCCAGTGTGGCCTTTAACCAATCATTTGCCTACCTTTTACCCAAACCCACAGAATAAGGGTGAGAGACTTCTGCATTCTTTGGACATACACAGCTGCGTTTCTACTTGGACAAAACCAAAGCTTTCAGAAGGACTGAGCAATTACTAGTGGCATATGCTGCAGGATCACAAGGAAAGGCTATCTCAAAGCAGACTGTTTCAAAGTGGATAGGCCACTGCATTAGTTTCTGCTATTCACAACATGGCAAATTTAGTGCCTAAGGGCATTAGGCCACATTCAACCAGAGCAGCAGCCACTTCAGCAGCCTTCCTCAGAGGAGTACCAACCAAAGACATTTTAGAGGCTGCAACCTGGAGTTCAGTGCACACTTTTTTACAAAGCACTATCACTTACCACTCTACTCTAAATCCAGGACAGGCTTTGCCACTGCATTTCTGCAGGGCCTCATAGCCGCTCCTAATCCTGTTTAGCTGTAGCCTCCCAACCTTAGCTTTGGGATTCAACCCAGTTTGTAATGACTGCAACAGCGAAACACGATGAACATAGTACTGTTGTATACTAAATGTAGATGCTTGAGTGTATTCACTGTTGCAGTCCAGGTTACTCTCCCACCATCCCCCTCATCTTTGCTGGAACTTATCTGTACTTCTCTATTCTATACAATCTATGTGGTGTATTTGCTTGTAGATGAAGGAAAAATTTACCTTGGTGCATGCATGCTTTATTGACATATTTTTAGCCTACCCTTTTGGGGGCACCTGACATCTGGGGCAAGAAAAACTGAAGAAAATGGCGTCGGCTGCATCTTTTATACCCCCTGGCGCACTGACGTCAGGGAGGAGGCGACAGCAACCGACGCCAGACCTAGACTTTGGAATTCAGGCCGACTGCGGGTAGCCTGCCAGCAGGATAAACCCTATTGTAATGACTGCAACAGTGAATATACTCTAACATCTACATTTATGGTAAGTACACAACTGTACTTTATCCATCCAGGACCTCTCAAAATTTTTAAAGACAGTGCCACAGTCCTGTTGTACATCAACAAGCAAGGGGGGGACAAAATCCTACTTGCTGTGCAGGCTAGCTGTCCAAGGTTGGGAAGTGGCTACCCCCTCCAAAGTGACACTGCAGGCAGTTTACATCCCCTCACAAACCAATATTCAGCCAGATGCCCTCCGCATGTCATTCACAGAATCACAAGTGAATGTTGCACAGATATGTCTTCCTGAACACTGTCCACCAGTGGGGTACACCACAAATGGATCTGTTTGCCTCCCCTCTGAACAGACAACTACAGTTAATCTGCACAAGAGCCCCCTCCCCACAAGCATGGAGGATGGATGCCTTCACAATCTCCTGGAATGGGATGTTTATTTATGCATTCTTCCCCTTCCCTCTTATACAGAAAGTTCTGCTGAAGATTCAACAGGACAAACCGAAAATCTTGTTGGTGACCCCCTTCTGGCCAAGGCAGCACTGGTTCCCCCTACTTTTTTCAGTAGCCAAGGGCAATCCCCACAAGTTACCTCACAAGGTGGAACTCATCACACAACAAAAGGGATCCCTCATCCACCCACACTTACAAACTCTCAGATTAACCTTGTGGGTGATAAACTTTTGATCACTTTGACACCTTTATTCAGAGGATGTGCTTTCTGTCCTGCAGGAGACTAAGAAACCCACTACTAGGAGATCCTACTTACCCAAATGGAAAAGGTTCTCCATTTGGTGTCTACACAGACAACTAGATCCCTTTTGGGCAGACGTACCTCTCGTTTTATTTTATCGATGTGAACTACTTAAGTCTGAACTTTCATATTCCTCAATGAAAGTCCATTTATCAGCTGTCTCTGCTTGTTTACCTCTCAACCCACCATTATTATCCAGATTAGTGGTAAAGCTTTTTTTTTTTAAGGGGGTACTACATATCAGACCACCAAGGAAACCCATTCCTCCTCCTTGGGATCTGAATTTTATTCTAGAAAAACTCAGGACTGCTCCATTTGAACCAGCAGCCCCAGCCACCTTAAAGATGTGCACTTGGAAAATAGTGCTTCTTGTAGCCTTCACCTCGACCAGAAGGGTCTCAGAATTACAAGCACTCATGGCCACCCACTCCAGTTAATATTTCATAAGGATAGAGTCTCTCTTCGCACCAGCCCCTCCTTCATGCCTAAAGTGGTCAATGAATTGTTGCTTAATCAGTCTGTCCATTTACCCACTTTCTTTTCTTCTTCTCAAAATGACAGTGAGAGAGTACTCCATTTCCTGGATGTTCACAGACAACTTAGATTCTTCTTAGACAAGACCAAGTACATCAGAAAGTCAAACCAACTGTTCGTATCCTTTCACCACAGGGCTCTGGGAAAAGCTGTCTCCAAGCAAACTATTTCTTCTTGGATTTCCAACACTATATCCTTCTGTTACTCCTTCCATGGCAAACAGTTGCCTTATACAGTGAGGGCCCACTCCCATCAGGGCTGTGGCCTCCTCAAGAACCATTTTCAAAGGACTAGACAGCCTCCATTCTAGAGGCAGCCACTTGGAATTCAGTCCACACCTTTACTAAACGTTACAGACTGGACAACATCTCTAGGGGTAGGGCAGGTTTTGCTAAAACCATTCTGCATGGATTCATAGACAGTTGATCTGTATCTCCTCCCCCCATATCGCATACTGAGCTTTGGTATTCTCCCTCATATTTAGAATACTGCAACATGAGAAAGAAGGACATAGAATAGTTGTGTAAAATCTTACCATAACCATAGATGCCCTTCTCTTCTATGTTGAAGTATTCCTCTCCCTCCTTCCTACCCCCACTTAGAACCTCTTGTTTCTGTTATTTTCCCCCCACTGGATGAGATCCTTATCAACTATCCTTGGATTCTTGTCTGACTGGGGGATTCAGTTCTGAGTCAGTGTGTCCAGGCATCCCATTTATGGCCCGCTGTTTATGGTACCTGCATGTGACGTCCCACGCACCGTACAGCAGCCAGGCTAAGCTTTTGTAGTTGGACCAGACATTCAGGTCGCCTCAGGTGGAGGATCCCTCATATAGAATACTGCAACATGGAAGAGGAGGACATCCTATGGTTGTGGTAAAATTTTACACAACTGTTCTTTTCCTTTGTTTGGATAGTTTTCTGGATGCTTTAGTTTTCCTGCCAGTTTGGACAGGTGACATTGAAGTAGTTAACATGCTCTTGCAGTTTTTACCCTTGTTAAGTTACTATAAAGCATTTTATTCTGCGTAAAGGTTATTGTTTTGGGAACTGGGTTTATTTTATGCTATGGTGTCTGCTGTTTTCTTAAGTCTGTGAAAGTGCATATTGCTGATAGTAAATACTAATAAATTTAAAATATGATTTTATTTGTAGCCTTGAGAGAAAAAAGAACTGCAGTTGTTGCCCAGCTGAAACAACTTCAAGCCGAAACAGAACCAATTGTAAAGATGTTTGAAGACCCTGAAACAACAAGACAAATGCAGTCAACTAGGTGAGTCTTATACGTAACATTTATTAATATGGGGGTAGTGAAAATAAAAAATTATTTTTAGAATTCCGAATTTGCTTTGAAAGCATTTTTTTTCTTTAATGTGGGTAATGGAAGAACAAATTGATCTAATACAGGGTACACTGGAGAGTAGGGGGCTGTCATGGCACTCAGATGCAGTACATAGAAACTCATCCTGAATGGAGTGCCAACACTCTGTTGGACACAAATGCACACGGTCACTGTGACAAGGCACCCATACCTACTGACATTTTACGGAATCTTAGAAGATCATCAGTTCACTTGTGAGATATCTTTGAAATATGTCCATAAACTAGAGCATCCAGCAAAAACCCATGGGGGGGGGGTACATGGAGTTATTTGTGGGCTCCACACAGAAGGCACCCCAGCCAAGATCTGAATTGGAAATTCAGGCACTACAAGACAGAAATGCTAACCTTTGTTTACTGCGTCACCTGTGAAAGCAATGCATTTTGTGCTTTTTTGTTCTTTGTTTCATACTTTGTACATTGACGACAACATGTTTTTTGTGGTAGTATAAACTGTATTTGTAGAAAACAGGAGGGTGAGTTGTCTGCTGCCCATCAAGCTTCTGTAGTTCTCAATTTGTAACTAAAGATCAAAGGAAAGCATGAAAATGTTTGATCTTAAGAGCCTAACTAGATGGTAGAATAATTATAAAATATGTCAGGAAGCCATTTATTTGCTCTTCAGATTTGTGAAGGAATCCTTTTATACCAAGCTGTATACCACTACCACAAGCTGTATACCACTACCACTTGTACACTTGGCCTGCTGTGATTGTAGGAGACTTCATCCTTACCAGGAAAATAGTAGATTGGGAGTTGACTGTCACTGAAACTGATGTCTTATGATTCCTGTCCCAGCCTTTTATTTTAAGTCACAGGCATAGTTACCTGAGCATGTCTTGCTGATGCTGATTTGCATGGTCTTGTTTTTGCAGGCCTTCTCATATTTACTGCTGTAGCATCCCCAACGCAGCCATTACATTAAAAACTCTTCATCAGGGGGACTAAAGTCACTTAATGTGGCAGACAACTTTTGGGAAAAAAATGTTTTACTTTTTGTGAATCTCTCTCGAAATTTTCAGCTTGTACTACCTGCCGAGATCATCCATGCTGTATATCACTAATGAAGTAATTAGGAAATCATTGTGCTCGGGGGGAGGGGGGGGTGATGGTCAGTCGCCAAGTAAAAGGAACTTGTAAATGTATCGGATTCTAAAGGCTAGAAATGAACACAAACTGCATAGTATTCTACCTTGTTTTTTATAGAGGCATTTTGGTGGCTGAATGCCCCAGGGCCACCGCATAGCCTGCAATTTGTTAATCATGTGCAAAATCAGGCAAGTCCTTTAGATATGTTTGCCTAATTGCAAACGTGAGTTTTTGATTTCTGTAATGCTACTAATCTCTGCTCTGGCAGCCCACAGTGATTGTTCATAGTTATTATATTGAATTCCTTATTGATTTTTTTAATATCTGCCAGCTCTCTGCACATCCTATTCTTGCAAATAAATGTTAACAAAACTAGGGACCGTGACTTGAAGTGAACTTCAGCAAGATGTCATCTGAGATCAGTGCAGAATTGCAGGTGCTTCTGTACTTATTAAATAGAATTGCACATCAGAGCCGCCATGATGCTCTTTGTTGTCCCTGCCGTTGAAGGTGACCCAGAAGACTGATGACTTCTACCAGTTTTACTTTATTCATCGGAATTGATGTTGTTTTGCTGCTTCCGGGAAGACAGCTGAGCCTTCTATCCTGGAGATATGCTGCACAGGCCAGTATTAGCAAAGATTTGTTAATGCTGTATCTCATTAAGTCTAGTGTTTGACTGGATGCCAGGGAGCAGGACAGGAGGAGCCACTTGGTCATCATGTGCCTGGAAAGGGCAGTTAGTATCCCATCCATCTGGATATCATAGATGGGCCCAAATGGCAACCATCTCAGGCCTTGCTTTACTCATGAATGAATTCATGCTATAATTAGAGTAATAAAGAACTGTCCCCTCTTGCCTTAGGAGCAGGTCTTTCAACATTCCAGAGAGATTTATTCTGTGCATCATGTTTACTTTCTTCTTGACAGATGTGAGATGGGTTCCTATCACGTAGTCGAACAGTTACAATCGAGACCATATGTTCGAATTTGTAAATGTTCGAGGGTGTGAATGGAAATCTCTAAGCGGAGGTTTCCATTCACCTCACTGTGGTGCGATCTCTGAGTTGGTATATTTTAAGTAGTGGGGGGGGGTGCAGGGAGGCTTGCCCCCCGCATACAACAATTTTCATATTTGTCCGTTGTGTTTTTGTTTTGTTATAGCTAGTCGAAGTTCCGTAACTTCGGACATATGTGTTCGAAGATATGTCAGTCGAAGTTATGGCACTTTGATTACGTGATGTAGACCCTGTGAGATAGGGGTTTAACTTGCCAAATGTGCCTGCAGGGCCTTCAGCTGCAACAAACACCAAAGCCCTGCGGGAGAAAAATCTTGCTTTTATTAGTGAAAGGGTCATGCAATGTTTAATGGCATTAAACAAGCATGACTCTTCCTTTTGAGTCATGGCTACCTTAACTGTACTTGTTGTATAGTAGGGGCAATCTCTTCTTCCTCATGTTAAGATGGAAAATATTTTGAGGTCAGCAGTCACAGTGAGAGTTTTGACTCCATACAAAGATTCGCCACTGCAGCATTGGCTAATGAAGTTTTGAGGTTCATCAGGAAGAGACTTCCTTTAGGAATGATGAAGGCATTGTATTTATCTTTTGCCGTTTGTCCTTTTCCTCCTTGATTACAAGATGGATTTCAGATGACTGTACCAAAAACATTACATTAGGGAACATCGAAAGTAAGCCAGTGGAGTAGTCCATGACATATGAATCAGTGTCTTTGACTCAACAGGTAGCACAGTCACCTTTGATGCTACAAGATCAAAATATTGTGGGTTCATCTCTCTCACTGGGTGCTTAGATTGATTTTTTTTTCCATTGCTTACGCTGCACTACAGTGTGTGCTATCTTTTGGATGTGATGTAAAACTTCGAGGCTTACTTTGTTCTGTTTTTTATGTATGTTTTTGTGTCCGTGGCATTTGGCCATAGTTCATCATAGTAAAGAGCATCTTAGCTATGTGTTCTTTTTATTGGTCACAAGAAAGGATAATACTGTAGTGGGTACAATATTCTGTTGTCTTCTGATCTGTTGAGGAGAATTCAGTCTTGGTTAACACACAGGACTGTGTGTATAATGCATGATTCACTTGGTGGATCTAACTTATCCCAAGCTATTTCAAGGACCTCCCTGTCCTATGTAACCTATGCCTCTTTCCCTCATTTTCTAGTTTTATTGTACTCTTGAAAACATTCATTTGGATCCTGATGGGCCAAGGATATTTTATCAGTTCACATTGCATAAACTGTTTTCTTTCTTTCTGGTTGTTTAAGTTGCGAGTATAAGTCAGTGACCGTCTTTATTTTAATTTCTGGCTTCATCAGTTCTAAATTGCACTTTGCCCTAACAGAAGAGAAAGGTACCAGTAAAATCATTCTCTTTTTCTGGTTAATGCCTGTTCATTTTTCTTCTGGAGAAGGCTTTTCCCACCCACTCTTTGTTCCTTACCACCACTTTATTTGCTTCCTCCACCTTTTTAGCAATTAGCTTTGTTTTGTGTGCAATGCATCTCAGTTAATCTTTGTAATTGTTTGTTCATGTGGGTTCCTGAAAGGCCTTCTATTTGGATTGGACATTTCTTTTGGCTTTTTCTGCAGCCTCCCTCATAATTCTGCTGGTTACTAGTTTCATTTAATATTTTGCTGGTTGTTTGGGACATTTTTACTTTTACTTTTTTCTTGTCTGTCTTGCACACGTTTAGATTTGCCATAGTTTTTTACTAAAGATTCTGCTTCCTCTTATTGACATCTGGGAGTTGCTGAGAATCTGTTGGAGCTTATCAGCCTTCGCCCCCCCAGTTGTCTTCTTATATAGCTAAGAAGCTTTGGCTTGCTATCCAGGTTCTCCAGTCCTCCTCCTTTGAATTTTGGAGGAATTTTCCTGTGTTTTGTCTCAGATTCATTGGCAGCAAGCTGTTTTAATCCCCACCTCTCACAGCCTTCCAAGAGGTGGTCAGGTTGATTCTTCTTGAGTGCTTCTTTGACTTTTTGTTTGACTGACATTTTAAAGTGCCTGTGGTCTGCTGTACAAATATCAGAATGCTTGTGTCTGTGCTAAGATTTTTGAGGACTCTGGTGTCAGTTTTGCCTTTGCTGGGTCAGAGTGTGCCATTGTCCACGGCATCAGCCCCCCCCCCTTTTTTTGCCTCAAGTGACCCAGTGCTGGTGCATATGGTATGGAGTTGCTTATCTGGCCCTGAAGTAGACCTAACGTAAGACCCAGTGCTGACTTCTTTTCCCATGGAGCATGTGTAAAAGCCAGTGTCAGTTCATGCAGTACTGGCTAGGATACCACTGAGGGTTCTTGTCAGGTATTGTCTGCTCTGGTTACAGGAGCTCTACTGATTGCAAAGACACGGAAGCCGATGTAGGTAACAGAGTTGAGTGTGGACTGCGTGCCATAATCCAGCATGAACTCGGAGAAGCATTTTTTGTACTCTTAGTAGGACAAGACTTTTCCTCATCTTATAGCTTGTCATCTGAAGTGGAGAACTCTCCCCACACATCACCTGCTGGATGTTTTCCGCTTTATAACTATATTCTTTCACTGGCATATCAGAGGAGGCTGTACACTAGAGCTGTTGGAAATGATATAGAGAAGGCATAGGTTGCCTTTTATGGGCCGGGCCTTACAGCAGTCTTTGATGCCAGGTAGTATGCAAAAGACCCTAGCTATTGTCTTGGTTGGTTTCTTGGTTTTACTTGATGGATAGTTGAGATGCGAGGAGCTTAGCAGTGTAATGTGGTCCTTTGCTAGGAAGTCGAAGCTTGTTTTGTGCTCCATTTAGTGTCTGGCTCCCCACTTGCTTTGTTTGAGGATTAAGTTGTAGCTAGGCTACCCTTTCCAGTTTCATGCTAGATACACCAGTGTAATGCTTTAATGTCTGCTTTGCATTAGATGATCATCGTGTTTCACTGCTGCGGTCATTACACTTGGGTTATCCTGCCGTCAGGCGGTCCCGAAGTCGGCCAGAGTTCCAAAGTCTTGGTCCGGCGTCAGTTGCTGTCGCTTCTTCCCTGACGTCGGTGCGCCAGGGGTATATAAGATGCAGCCGACGCTATTTTCTTCAGTCTTTCTTGCCACGTGGTGCCCGAAGCAAAAGCAGTTCGCAAGTGCTGGTCGGCCGACTCCTGAGATTTTCAAATTCGAATTTCAGAACCGAAGTCTTCAATAAAGCTAAGTACCCCGTTGGGGAAACTTTTTCTTGACTCAGACCGATGTCGGTAAAAGTTAATAATTGCATTTCTTGTGGGAAGCAAATACCGCATAAGGATTTTCATTTTCACTGTATTCCATGCCTAGGCCCAGACCACGACGTCACTAGTTGTCGGTTATGTGCTAGATTTAACAAGCGCACTGTTAAACGTTGGTTTGATTTTGCTCACCATTATTTTGGCTGAAAGTTCAATTATACCATGCCGTCGGAACAACCGACGACCAGAATACACAAAAAACGCAAAGATAAGGACAGGCATCCGAGGTCCAAAACTGACGAAGCCTCTTCTAGGCCAGTCGCCGGTTCTCAGTGAGGTGCATTCGCAGCCCCTGACGCCCGCTACCTCAGAGCCACAGGCCGCCTCCGACTCCCACGTGGAGATTTCTAGGTCTCTGGAAATTCAAGGTATTGGGCCTACGGAAATTAACCCCTCAGATGGGTCCGGATGCCGCTGAGCAGGCATCGGCTTCTGAGGGTGTTTTCAGACCTTCACAACTTACCATCAAAACAGCCAAGTCTAAAACTCCATTAAAGACAAAGAAACAAGTACAGCATTCACCTGGACAGGCCTCCATGCCTAAAAAAACAGATGCTCAAAATGGCCGAAGACCTAATTACTCTGATCAGGGGTTCCCATCCCCCTCTTGATAAAAGGCCTAGGCAGGATACTGACTGATTCCTCTGACCAGGTTTCCATTTCTTCTGATTCCTCTTCAGACCAGGGATACTCTTTACCCCCCCCCCCCCCCAATGAGGACTCTGATGCTGAAGAATCTATCCCTTCAGCCTCTCCTCCTGAGGATTACTCTTTTGGGGAAACTTTACATACCATGAGGGAGCATTTCCATTGGGAGAGCCAGAATTATTCAGAATCCAAGAAAAGGCTCAGAGATTTTCTTTTATTGCCTCAGCACAGGCCCCTTGTTATTCCGCCTGTGTTAGATATTGTGGATGATGTGTTCTCTGAATCCAGTTTAACCCCTGATTCTTTGCCCCCAGCACCAGTCAAGCCAGATGGGTACTACAGAGTCCCTGACTCTCACAAATTTCTTTATAAAAACTCTGCTGCTGACCCAGAAACTATTTCCCAGGGTCCCAAAGGGGGTAAAGGCTTCCACTGCTAAAAATCCAGTTCCCTCTGACAGGGATTCTAGAGCATTAGATAGATGGGGGAAGAAAGTTTACACTTCTGCAACTTTAGCAGTAAGGGCTTTAAATTGCCAGATGTTCTTCGTGTTTCACTGTTGCAGTCATAACTGTAGGGTGCTCCTGCCGGCAGGCAGCCCGAGGTCGGCCAGAATCCCAAAGTCTGGGTCCGGCGTCGGCTGTAAAAGCTAGTATCCTGACGTCAGTACGCCTTGGTACATAGCCCTCAGCCGACGCCATCTTCTCCAGTCTTTCTTGCCGTGTGGTGGAAAGCAGCTCGCAAAACGTTGGTTGGCGATTTTCGAACAGCGTATTTGATTGTTGTCGGTCCGAAGTTCTTACTTCTCTTCTCAAAGCTAAGTACCGCGTTGGGAATCTTTTCTTGTTCCTCCGATGTCAGAAAAAGTTAATAATTGTATAGCGTGTGGGAAACAAATACCTCATAAAGATTTCCACTCTTACTGTCTACCTTGCTTAGGCCCTGACCACAACGTTTCTTGTTGTCGGTTCTGTGCCAGGTTCAACTCTCGTACTATCAAACGCAGGTACGATTGGGCTTTAAATTATTTTGGCAGACGCTTCAATTATAGAATGTCGTCGGACGCTACCGGAGTTCAAAAGAAGCGCAAAGACAAGGACAGGCCTCCGAGGTCCAAACAGGAATCATTGCAGCTGGAGCCAGCGTCCGGTTCGGCTGTCGTCAGTGAGGCGCTTTTGCAGCCCCTGTCGTCCGCCGCTTCTGAACCGATGGCCGATACGGACTCCCATGGGGAGTCATCAAGGCCCACTATTTTAACTGCTGCAGGACCTTCGGACGTCGCTCCTTCAGATGGGTCCGGAACTGCTGTGCAGGTACCGGCTTCTGAGGGGGTTTTCAGGCCTACTCACATCACTATTTCAAAGGCAAAGGCAAAGACAAAGACTCCTTCTAAGTCTAAAGTTCCAGCTCAAGCTGCTTCTGAATCCACTCCCAAGACACAAAAAACAATTATTGAGGATGGCTGAAGATTTGCTTTCAATGATTAGGGGTTCTCACCCCCCTCCTGAGAAAAGGCCTCGACAGGATGTTACTCTGGATTCCTCTGACCAGGCTTCTGTATCTTCTGTTTCTTCCTCTGATCAGGACTATTCCTTTCCCCCTTATGAGGATTCGGATGCTGAGGATTCTTTGCCCTCGGCCTCTCCGCCTGAGGATTTTTCTTTTGGAGAAACCTTGCATGAGATGAGGGAACATTTTCATTGGGAAGGACAGGAATATTCTGCTTCCAAAAAGAGGCTTAGAGAATTTCTTCTTCTTCCTCAGCATAGGCCTTTAGCTATCCCTCCTGTCTTGGACATTGTAGATGATGGCTAATTTGAATCCTGATTCCATGCCTCCTGCTCCTTCTAAGCCTGATAGATTTTATAGGGTTCCTGACTCTCATTTATTTTTATTTAAAAACCCTTCTGCAGATCCTGAAACTATTTCTCAGGGCTCTAAGGCTGCCAAGGTTGCTACTTCTAAAAATCCTATTCCCTCTGAGAAGGATTCTCGTGCTTTAGACAGGTGGGGTAAAAAGGTATATACTTCTGCTACCCTGTCTGTAAGGGCTTTAAATTGCCAGTTTCATATGTTTAAATATCAGCAATTCCTTTTGTCAGTTTTAAAGCAAAAGCTTGCTTCCCTTCCTGCTTGTGCAGAGGATAAGGAACTTCAGAATGTTTTGCATGCTACTGAACAGGTTAACAAGCATAGCTTACATTGTGGTTTTGATGCTTTGGATGCTTCTTGCAGGGCTGCTGCCTCTGGTACTGTGATTAGGAGACATGCCTGGCTTCGTGAACAAAGTTTACCTGAACAGGTTAAGGCTAAGTTATTAGATGCCCCTGTTCAACAAGATGTTCTTTTTGGTTCTAAGGCTGAGGAAGTTATTAAAAAGATGGAAGAAAAGGCAAAATCCATGCAGACTGTAAAAGATTTCTTGCAAGTTCAGCCTCCTAGATTTTCCAGGAATTGGCCCTCTAAAAATTGGTCCTTTCCCACGTCTGACAGGCCTCAAAGGGGAAGATATAGACGCTCCAGAGGTCGTGGTCAAGGCCAGACCTCTTACAGATCTAGACAATGGACTGCTTCTTCACCTAGAAGGGGAGAAGACAGATCCCAATCTCAAAGAAAGCAAACTCAATGACTCTCTCGGTTGGGCTTCTGGACCCCTTCACCTGGACGCCCCTCTCGGAGGAAAACTGTCTCTTTTTTACAGAAATTGGACTCCTATTACCCAGGACAGATGGGTATTGGACGTGATTTTAAAAGGTTACAAGTTCCACTTTCACACTTTGCCAAGGACTCACGGTTGGCCAGATCTGCCAAAACTTCAATGGTCAGAGGCCTTAACTCAAGTGGATGCTCTTCTGGCCATGAGAGCCATAGAGCCTGTTCCACTCTCGGAAATGGGAAAAGGGTTCTATTCAAGGCTGTTTCTGGTTCCCAGAAAACAAAACTCATGGAGACCTATTCTGGACCTTTCTGTGTTAAACACCTTTTTGGAAATTCCAAAGTTCAAGATGCTTACTCTGCAACAGCTAATTTCAATGCTCTCTCAGGACGCCTGGATGGTGACATTGGACTTAAAGGAAGCCTATTTGCATATCCCTATCAGGCAAGAACGCAGGAAATTCCTCAGATTCAAGGCAGGTTCGAGGCACTTTCAATTCTCTGTTCTGCCCTTTGGTTTATCTACTGCGCCCAGAGTCTTCACCAAGTGCCTGGCACCAGTAGTGGCTTACTGCAGACGTCAGGGGATCCAGATTTACCCCTATTTGGACGACTGCCTTATTCAGGCAGACAGCAAAGATCTTCTGCTTCAACATCTGGACTTTGTTCAACGTCTTCTCCTACTACTGGGATTCTCAGTGAACATAAAAAAGTCACATTTCATCCCTTCTCAACAAATGGTATTCTTGGGAGCCCTCTTAAATACAACCTTACAAAGGGCCTTCCTCACTCCAGAAAAACAAACTCAGCTGGCTTCTACTTTCAACACCTTGGCAACTCTATCTCAGCTCACTGCAAGGAAATTCCTGCAGGCTCTGGGCTACATGGCTTCACATGAGAAAGCTTCAATGGTATCTGAAAAGTGTATGGTCACAGCATTACCACGATCTGGATATTCTGATTCCTCTGATCCCCTGCCTCCAGAAGGAGTTCCTCTGGTGGTCCAGGGCTTGCATTTTAAACGAAGGAAAACCTTTTCGTCTCCCTCAACCTACTCAAATCCTAACCATGGACGCCTCGGATTATGCTTGGGGAGCACACTTTCTAGACAATTGCCAGCAGGGAACCTGGACAAAGGACCATCTTCACTGGCACATCAATCTGAAGGAAATGTTGGCAGTTCAAAATGCCCTTTTAGCCTTCAAAAACCTTTTACAACCAGGGCCTCTGCTAATTGACAGACAACACCACGGTTATGTGGTACATCAACAAGCAGGGGGGTTCTCATTCATACCCCCTTTGCAGACTAGCTATGGGGTTATGGGACACAGCTCTAAATTTGAATCTGCATCTCCAGGCTCAATTCATTCCAGGGAAACAGAATCTCTTAGCAGACAGCCTGAGCAGAAACATTACAGATCCTCACGAATGGATGCTAGACACCAACTTGTTCAACAGGATTACTGCAGTTTGGGGATGTCCTCAGATAGATCTGTTTGCATCCCATCTCAATCATCAGCTGCCTCGCTTTTGCACCAGGTCCTTCCACAAAACAGCATGGAGAGTGGATGCCCTGTCCTTCAGCTGGAGAAGCCTTTCAGCTTCTGCCTTCCCTCCTCTTCCTCTACTGCCTCGGGTACTACTGAAGATAAAACAGGACAAGCCCAAGTTCCTCATCTTGATTGCTCCAAATTGGCCTCGACAGTTTTGGTATCCAACCTTAAAGCTCCTGTTCTCGGGGCCTCCTTGGATTCTCCCACTGAACCCTTCGCTTCTGTCCCAGCATCAGGGTCAGTTACTACATTCCAATCTCAAGACTCTTTGCCTGGCAGCTTGGCTCTTCAAAGGAATTTGATTTCCTCTATTCATCCCAAACAAGTTTTGGATGTTCTTTTGGAAGCTAGACGGCCTAGCACTAGGAAATCCTATGCCTCTAAATGGAAGAGGTTTTCTATTTGGATGCAGGACCGAGGCTCTGATCCTCAGGTTCCTGATCTCTCCTCTATTTTGCTTTACCTTTCGGAACTTTTATCTAAAGGACTTCCCTTTTCTTCCATTAAGATACATGCTTCTGCTATCTCTGCGCATTACAGTTCTGATCCTCCTGTTTTTTCTCATCCTTTGGTGAAGCAGTTCTTGAGAGGGGCTAAAAATTTGCGGCCTCCAAGGACCCCTCCTGTCCCTGCCTGGGATCTTAATTATGTTTTAGAAAAAATTACTTTGCCTCCTTTTGAGCCTGCTGCGTCTTCAGATATTAAGTTTCTATCCTGGAAGACTGTTCTTTTGTTAGCATTGACCTCTGCCAGAAGGGTCTCAGAGTTGCAAGCTCTCATGGCTGTGGAACCATACCTTATTTTCCATCAGGACAGAGTATCCTTGAGGACCAATCCTACTTTCATGCCTAAGGTGATTTCGAAAGTGGCTTTAAATCAGACAATTCACCTTCCTACTTTCTTTCCAAATCCTCAAAATAAAGGGGAAAGGATTTTGCATTCATTGGATGTGCACAGACAGTTACGATTTTACTTGGACAAGACTAAGGATTTCAGAAAGTCTAACCAATTGTTTGTTTCCTTTGCCTCCAGTTCTCTTGGAAAACCTATTTCTAAACAAACTATTTCCAAATAGATTGCTTATGGAATCAGATTTTGTTACACTCATCATGGGAAACAGTTTCCAGGGACCATTAGAAGTCATTCTACTAGAGCAGCTGCTACTTCTACAGCTTTCCTCAGAGGAGTCCCTACCAAGGATATCTTGGAAGCTGCCACTTGGAGTTCTGTGCATACTTTTTCCAAGCACTACAATCTCCCTTGTTTTCTAAGTCTAGGGCAGGCTTTGCCTCTGCTGTCTTGCAGGGTATTCTTGCCTCCCTTCTTCTATCTAAAGCCTCCTCCCTCTACACTGCTTTGGGATTCCACCCTACAGTTATGACTGCAACAGTGAAACACGAAGAACATAGTACAGTTGTGTACACCTACCATAAATGTAGATGTTCGAGTGTCTTCACTGTTGCAGTCAGGTCCTCCCTCCTATCCCCTCTTTTTCTCTTATTTGTGGTGTATTTGTGTTTCCTTGTTGGATTCATTTTTGATTTGTTGGGGACTTCTGACATCTAGGGCAAGAAAGGCTGGAGAAGATGGCGTCGGCTGAGGGCTATGTACCAAGGCGTACTGACGTCAGGATACTAGCTTTTACAGCCGACGCCGGACCCAGACTTTGGGATTCTGGCCGACCTCGGGCTGCCTGCCGGCAGGAGCACCCTACAGTTATGACTGCAACAGTGAAGACACTCGAACATCTACATTTATGGTAGGTGTACACAACTGTACTTTCCACATGCTTAAATACCAACAATATTTAATGTCTCTGTTAAAACAGAAAATGCTTACAAGCTCAGAAGGTCCTGACTATAAGGAAATGCAGGATTTATTGCATGCAGCTGAACAAGTGGGAAAACATACTCTACAATGTGGTTTTGATTCATTAGAGGCTTCTTGTAGAGCCGCAGTTACAGGATCTGTGATTTGAAGGCATGCTTGGCTAAAAGAACAAGGTTTACCTGATCATGTTAAGGCAAAATTATTGGATGCTCCTTTACAGCATATCATCTTGTTTGGTGTTAAGGCAGAAGAGGTATTAAAGAAAGTGGAGGATAAGGCAAATTCTATGCAAACAATGAAGGATTTCTTACAGGTACAGCCACCTCGATTTAGCAGAAATTGGCCTTCTAAAAATTGATCCTTTCCAGTGTCAGACAGACCACAAAGGGGCAGATACAGACGCCCATGAGGCAAATCCCAGCCCCAAGGCTCTTACAGACTCACGACAGTGGGGTGCTTCTACCCCGGAAGGAGGAGAAGACAAGTCACAACCTTATAGGAAACAGTCCCAATGACTTCCCCCTTCACATGCCAAGCACTTACCTTTTGGCAGCTCCCTTGGGGGGAAAACTAGTTCTTTTTCACAAAATTGGCATATAATCACCCAAGACAAATGGGTTCTGGATATTGTGTCTCAAGGTTACAGGTTCCACTTTCACACTCTACCAAGGCCAAAAGGAATGCCAGACCTGCCACAAAATCAATGGGCAGAGGCACAAAAACAAATTACAGCCCTCATGGACATGAGAGCTATTGAAAAAGTGCCACAACAGGAACAAGGACAAGGATTTTACTCAAGACTTTTCTTGGTCCCCAGAAAGGACAAAGCCTGGAGACCCATACTGGACCTATCTACTCTAAATACTTACCTGGATGTTCCGAAATTCAAAATGTTGACGCTACAGCAACTTATTTCCATGCTGGTCAAGAAGGCTTGGCTTGTTACTTTGGTCCTCAGAGGCATACCTGCATGTCCCAATCAGACAAAATTGCAGGAGATACCTCAGATTCATAGCTGGCACAGTGCATTACCAATTCTCTGCACTGCCCTTTGGCTTATCTACGGCGCCCAGGGTCTTCACAAAATGCCTGGCACCAGTAATTGTATTTTGCAGACAAAAAGGAATTCAAATATATCCCTACTTGGACGACTGTCTTATTCAAGCAGAGAGCAAGGGCATTCTTCTAAAGCATCTGGCGTTTGTAAAAAGATTGCTAATTTGCCTAGGGTACACAGTAAACGAAAAGAAGTCAAAACTAGTGCCCTCACAAGAGATAATATTCCTGGGTGCCAGCTTAAATACAAAGGCCCAGATGGCTCATCTCACGCCAGACAAAGACAACTGACTCAGTACTTTCAATTGATGGCAACAAAAACCCAACTCCCTGCAAGAAAAATTCTGCAGCCCTTGGGGTTAATGGCGTCCTGCATACTACTAATACCATATGCCAGACTGCATATGAGGAAATTACAATGGTACCTAAAAGGTGTTTGGATTCAACACCGTCACAGCTTGGAAACAGTAATACCACTTATTCCCTGCCTACAACAGGAGTTTTGATGGTGGGTACAGGCATGTCACCACAACAAGGGACAGCCTTTCACTTTACTCACAGCCAGGCATACACTAACAGCAGATGCTTCGGATTACACCTGGGGAGCACACATGGCAGGAAAATGTATTCAGGGCAAGTGGGCTGCAGACCAAATGCATCTTCACATCAATCAAAAAGAGATGCTAGCTGTACAAAATGCCCTAACAACTTTCAAGGACCTTCTGCATCCAGGACAACTATTACTAAAGACGGACAACACCACAGTTATGTGGTACATAAACAAGCAAGGGGGCACTCATTCCTATCCCCTCTGCAGACAAGCCATGACTTTGTGGAACACAGCACTGACCTATCAAGTTCATCTGCAAGCACAATTCCTGCCAGGAAAGAAAAATACTCTGGCAGACGACTTAAGCAGAAACATCATGGATCCTCACGAGTGGAAATTAAATCCACAAGTATTCAGCATGATAACACAAAAATGGGGGTGCCCAAACATAGATCTTTTTGCCTCCCCTCTGAACTGCCAACTACAGAAATTCTGCTCAAGGACTTACCACACACAAGCATGGAAAGTGGATGCTCTCTCGTTCAGCTGGAAAACCCTAAAAGTTTATGCCTTCCCACCACTTCCTCTCCTTTCAAAGGTACTCCTAAAGGCCAGACAAGAAAGGCCAAAAATTATCCTGATTGCCCCAGACTGGCCACGCCAGCACTGGTACCCAATCTTAAAGAACTTGGCTCAAGGCCCAGCATGGATTTTACCTCAAATTCCTCATCTTCTGACTCAACAAAACAATCAGATCCTGCACAGCCAGCTCAAAACCTTAAACCTGGCTGCATGGCAGATTACTTAGCCAAGCAGCCAACACCTCTCTCTAAAGCTGTTATGGATGTCATTTTGGAGGCCAGGAGGACCAGCACCTATTCAGAAAAGTGGAAGAGATTCTGCGCCTGGAACCAGGCTCAAAGCTTTGACCCTCTTGTTCCAAATATTTCTCAGATATTACAATACTTAACTGAGATGCTGGACAAAGGCCTATCCTTTTCATCCATTAATATCCACGCCTCTGCCATCTCAGCTCATTACAACACGGATCCTCCTATTTTCTCTCATCCATTATTAAAACAGTACCTCAGAGGGGCTGAAAACATAAGACCGCCCCGGAGAGCACCAACACCAACTTGGGACCTCAACTTTGTCTTGGAAAAACTAACGTTACCTTCTTTTGAGCCAGCCAGTTCAGCAGAATTAAAATATGTGTCATGGAAAACTGCTCTGCTTCTGGCAATAACCTCAGCACGAAGAGTCTGAGTTACAGGCACTAATGGCAGTGGAACCTTTCATCATTTTTTCATCAGGACAGGGCTTCTTTAAGAACAAACCCTACATTTATGCCAAAGGTGGTATCCAGTGTGGCTCTTACAAACTATTCACTTGCCAACATTTTATCCAAATCCCCAGAATAAAGGGGAGAGACTTCTGCACTCATAGGACATACACAGGCAGTTACACTTCTACTTGGACAAAACAAAAGCTTTCAGGAAAACTGAGCAATTGTTTGTAGCATATGCTGCAGGATCATAGGGAAAGGCTATTTCAAAGCAGACCATTTCAAAGTGGATAGGACACTGTATCCGTTTCTGCTACACACAGCATGGAAATACTGTACCTAGCAACATAAGGCCACATTCCACCAGGGCAACAGCCACTTCAACTGCCAACCTTGGAGTACTTTACTCTAAATCCAGAGCTGGCTTTGCCACTGCAGTGCTGCAGGGCCTCCTAGCCACCCCGAATCCTTTATAGACCCAGCCACCCAACCTCAGCTTTGGGATTCTACCCAAGTGTAATGACTGCAGCAGTGAAACACTATGAACATAGTACAGTTTTGTACCTACCATAAATATAGATGTTCGAGTGTATTCACTGCTGCAGTCCAGGTTACCCTCCCTCCATCCCCACTTTCTTAGCTGGGACTTATCTATACCTTTCTACCCTATATAACCTATGTGGTGTATTTGCTTGTAACTGAAGGTATTGTTAAAATGTATGTTTTATTAGCAATATGTATTGCCTACCTATCTGGGGGAACCTGACATCTGGGGCAAGAAAAAATGAAGAAAATGGCGTCTACTGCATCTTCTATACCCCTGGCGCACTGATGTCAGGGAAGAAGCGACAGCAACCGACGCTGGACCAAGACTTTGGAACTCTGGCCGACTGCGGGACCACCTGACGGCAGGATAACCCAAGTGTAATGACTGCAGCAGTGAATACACTCTAACATCTACATTTATGGTAGGTACAAAACTGTACTTATTTAATAATCAAAAGAACTTCAGATAGGAATCCTACATTTGTACCAGCAGTTCTAGTGCAGTGACGATGGTGCTTAAAGAGCAGCAGCAGAGAAGAATATTTTATCTGATTTCTCCCATGCATACCCAGAACATTTTTCAACGCTGACTTGTAAAACTCAAACCTGTAGCGCTGCTGGTATCCTGTATTCTGGCAGTCCATGCCAGTCTCATCTTTTATTTAGTAAACAGATCTACTTGTAGGACTAGATCTTTAATGCATAGGGCTATACAAACTGTGACTGCTCCACAAAATGGGTACAACTTTTCCCAGGCTATTCAGGCATTTCTCCCCTAACTTGAAATCTGTATCTCTCATTTCAGTTTTCGATTTCTGAACAAAGTGGAAGAAAGATAAGGGAAAATACAGAGAGCCTTCATTTACCCCCAAAGAGAAGAAAGCAGCAAAAGTTGGTTAATAAAAGCTGCCCCCTCTCCCCTGCAAATCCAAGTCTGCAGCTTCTGCATCTGCTAAGGAAACTCTGTCTTCATTAATATATATGACAGAGTCCTAGTTAATTCTCCTGGGTGGCAGTTTCATAGTAGCTCACCATTGCACAAATCCAAAAAAAGACATACTCCAAAACAACATCTATGTCCTGTTTTATAGAGCAGACATTCCCACAAGAACTGTTGATCAGATGTCCTAGGTGAGATCCTGATGGAAACGCCCTAGAAGGGTAATGTAATCTTTATCTGTCCTCCAGACCACTGAGCTGGAGAGCATCAGTTGCAGTAACTTAAAAAAATGGGAAGAGCAGCAAGGAACCCTAAAACAAAGCGACATCAGTCAGTACCCCGTGCATTCAGGAATCAATTTAATGCACATTAGTCTGTCATAAGAGAGCAAAGGATGTCCTGTCCACAAACTCTGATGCTTTGCACCAAAAGCAGAAGACTTGCACAAAGGGGAGCGTGCATCAATCTACTTGTTTCAAAACAGAATTCAAAAGCCATCTTGTACAGTGGACGAAGGGTTGGATTGTAAAACAAAGTCCAGGATCCTGTAAAACTCTCCAAATGAGGTTCCCTGCAAAACCAGTCCGCTCTTGCTCATTATTCCCCATGACACAACTAGGTGCCAGCCTAACTCTGATGCCGATTCCCGTAAATTTGGCACCTGAAGTTAGTTGATCTTCCTAGCCACCACAGTCACTGAAGGAAGATGTTAAGGGAAAAGGATGCCAATATGCACAAAAGGTGGCACCAGATGGAACCCATGATATAGATATGTGCTCAAAAATTACCTTGAAGGACTAAAAGATACCCTGAAAGGAAACCGTCCCGCTAGCTGTCTTTCTAGATTAAAAGTAAAGGTTTCAGTTGGTGGAAATGGCCTGATTCAGGTTATACTAACCTGGGAGGCCACAGCTAGGATGAACAGAACAAACATTAAAGGGAGTAACCTAAGAGCAGGTTGTGACTTAAGAGAGAGAGTGAACCTTAGCATCTGTCTGGAAGTTCTGTAGTTTTTATATTGGATCCCTTCAAATATTTGAAAATAAGTTGCTGTGAGTCAGTATTCATTTAAAGAAACTCTATTTGGATTAGTGCTTTTATCTTTGAATTTAATACGTTTTCGTTTTTGGATAAGTTTTTCTAGGCCTGAGAGTCTGCAAGACCAGTTTTTTATACTCTAATGCTTGTAGAATTCATAAGTCTTTGAGGTTTGCTGCTTTTAATTTGTTCCTGAACCAAGCCCATTTGAATTAATAAAGGTGATGAACTGGTGTGCATACTAGCATTGCAGCCTCGTCGTGCTTGATTCTCTTGTCTTGTTCCCATTTGATGAGCCGTCTGGGTGGAGTCTACTTGTTCTCTCTCTCTTTCCATATGGAATTTTGTCATTCTGAAGCTTTCCTCTTACATGTCTGATGCATGCTGATAGGTGAAATGGTGAGCCAGTAAGTTTCAAATCTATATGACACTTTGTGTGTAGTTCCTAAGATGTACTGGTATCCTGTCCAAGATTAATTATCTGCTTTATGTTTGGATAGGATTGGATAGGTTATAGCTATACTGCAGCTGTGAATAACTTAAAAAGCAAGTCATGGAAAATGAATGAAGGGAAGTAGATATAGTTAACTCTATAAATGAGGGATGCAGCTTGATGACCTTGCCAAGTGTCTGTTTATGAGTTCTAAGAAAATACAGGTAGTATGCATTTTGACATTTGTCTTCTTTCTGCTGGTGTGTACCTCAAATGGCTAATGAATACTTAGTGAAATATAAATAAAGTCCAGTTTTTGTGATTCCACATGTGTGTGCATGTTTTGTCTGTCTGACTGGTTTCATTTTTATCTGTTTGCACTTACAAGATGGAGGTGCTGTTTTTTTTCCCAGCCATTTCCAGGCATGCCTATGGTACTGTACATGGCAAGTGTACTGAGTTCTAACTGTACATAAATCCTTATAGCATATACGAACCAGTTTGCTGAGATAATCTGACCATTTCCCCACTTTCTTATTAAGTTGTGGGTCCTACTTTGACCATCAGCTCACTTTTTTCTCTTCTGCCCTGTGCATTAGTGAAATAATTTAATACTTTTGTTTTTACCACCTTTTCAAGAAAATTGTTTCACCAGCTAAAATCCTATCTAAGAAAAAAATGTTGACATCTCCTGCACAGTGGTCTAGGCAGTATGACCAGGTTATGTAAATTAAGCTTTGTGCTTCAGAAGAGTTGTGCATTTCATGTGGCAGGTGTGACACTGAGTGTCAACCACAAAGTGATTTTTTTTAAATGTGAGTAAGGGATTATGAATAATTGGCAGCAGTTATCGACAATAGTTCTCAAGCGGAACGCTTGCCAGTTTTATCGTTTTCCCCATTCTTATTTTCAGGTGACTGAAAAACATGGCAAGAACAGAAATTACAGAATTTCTCGCTTTAAAACTGGAATATGCAGAGTTTTCCTGCATTGAAACTGGTTTCCTATTTGTGTTTGTTTGCCAGGGTAGTAAAATGGATCATGATAAAGTACTTGGGCATAACCGCTTATAAGGCGGAGGTCCTTTTTAATCGCTTAATAGGAAATTGGTTAGGTTATTGAGCTGGTGCTGCTAGAAACATTTCAGAGTGATTGTTGCACCCCCCCACACATTTTTTCCCTACAGAGTTTTGTAATTTTTTTTTAAATATAAATTGCATAATACCTTTCAGATGTATAGGGAGCTGTTACTTGTTCAATATAAAATAAAGGTAAATGTTTAACGTTTGGTGCTTGACAGGACATTGTATGTGGACAGTTTAATCCCTTGGGCTTCACTGCCATGTATAACATTTCACACCTCAGTTGTGTATGGTGCTCTTTACTGTATATACATTTATTACCGGAACTTGCAAATAACCAAGATGGTGAGTACAAAGTAAGTAAGGTAACAGAATTCCATTTTCTTCATTACGCATCGCTGCAGTTGTACTAAGGTTGTGATGTGAGTCAAGTATGTGTGTAGATATTCCTTCAGATAAAATGAATGTGTAAAGAACATTGAAGGCAGCAATAATCGGTAATTGCAAATATATACTTAAAAAAGCGGCAAGCACAGAGTCACTAAACTGGTCCACCATACTTAATTCTATGAAATAAATATCTGATGATGTGTGCAGTCAGAATCATGGAATTTTAGAAACATTTTTTATTTAAAAAAAAAAAAAGTCAGGTTTAGTAACCTCCAGATAAATTGAAAGCACCAAAGTAATACAGGTCTGGTAAAGTCCTGTATTAAGAAAAAGAACTCCTGATCTGTGATGCTTTTTAAGTTTTGTCTCCGGCAGTTGTTTTATTCAAAGTGTTCTTGCATATTGATTGAATACTTAATATTAAAATTAACATCTTTATAGCACATTTGTTCAGCATACTAATTAAGACAAACATTTTAGTTAATCACTGAAATGTGCACAGTCTGATTAAAGATGAAGTATTAATAACCAAGGTTTTCTTTAGAAACATGGCAAGACCTTGACTTGCTAATAGGGTATATGAGAGCAATTAAGTGAAATGACATTCAGGATTACTGTGCTTGAGACTTTTAGTACATCAAAGTGATTTTTATTACTGACTTTGGAAGCTACTTAAATACACATTTGTTTAGTTTGTCACTTTTACTGCAGTCTTTTAAGCTGTCCTGTTTTTGTATTTGTTTATTTTGTCCATTATTTAGTCTGAATACCTAGCTCTTGTCACAAAAGCACATCATTTGGTATCCATATTGTAGTGAGTTATTGTAAACTTGTTTTTTTTCCCCCCTTTTTACAAGGGATTAGTGCATCACATTTGGACTATATCCCCTTTCAGTTGCTCTTCCCACTCACTCTGCTGGGTACATATATGAAAGCATTTAGTAAATATAATGAATTTGTCATGAGTACTGACTTTTCTGTTTATATTGTTTTAGTATTTTTTTTCCTTGTGCTTGCTTATTGTTAAGCTTCTAAAGGGGCCATCTCCCAGGCAGCAATGAGAGTGCTTGCTGGCATCATGGCATTGAGAGCAGTTTTTATTTTATGAACCCTACCCAACCCCACCCCCCAGTGGTAGCGTAAGCACTCTCATCTTAGTGAAGACTACCTACACTCTTTCGGTCAGTGTATGTATGCTCCTTCACATGCCCCAGTGTGGGCTACCATCACTAGCCTGGGTGATCATACTTGCATCCTCCAGTTCCAGCCCCCCCCCCCCCCCACACACACACACACACACACTTGGTGATGAGCTTCACTTGTCCAATCAAACTCCAATCCCCATGATGGGCACACCTATTCACCCTGTCTGTGACATTTAGTGCTTGAGCCACTAGTCAGACTCTAGTCTCATGGGCTGTAACCAGCAATTTTTTTTCTCAAACACCTTTATTGAATGATCACTTGTGACATAGGCAAGTTTACATTTTGATAAAAGTAATCAAGCAGTATTAACATGTCAAGTCAAGTAGAACTTTGTCATTATTCAGACCATACAGCAAGTGCACAGCTAAACAAAATTATGTTTCTCCAAGCTCACGTGCAAATAACGTACTGTAAAAAAAAAAAAAAAAAAAAACAGCAGCAACAGAGTCCAAGGGATCAGGATACAAATAACCATTCTTTGCCAAACTCAGAGTTGATATTCAGGGGCCGCAGCCACCCCATCATCCACACCATCTGTACTATCGCCAGCTCCATCCCAAAACACCAACAAAAAGTTCCAAGTCCCATCCGTTCACCTTGGATCACTCCAATCCTGTCCACTGGCACACTACTACCTTACACTCGATCAATTTACATTGGCCGCAGCAGTATTTTCCTTCCACACCATCTTCACAGAGATCAGCAGCTCTAGCCACCAACACCATTATCATTCTAATGTCCGGACCAATCTTTGACCACCACCAAAGACAGAAGTCGACAAGCCAGGCTCTGGTTCCTGCACTCGACATAACTGCTGTTACTGAAGCTCAAGACTAACATGGCCAGCTCAACAGTCGCTGCAAAGTCCAAAAACAAGGCAGTCCACAAGAACCCAATAGAAAAACACCACCGCTGCATTCACCACACACCAACAACAAAACGTTTCATAAAACTGACAACACAGGCTTACTAGAAGCATTGATGGTCAAGTTACTTGCTAAGAAGAACGTTTTATGGAAGTTGAGTCTGATAGGATTTAAATATAGGAGAACAGAATGAATCTCGTAACCTTAACATTGTATGCTGTACTGCCAGTTCCAAAGATGCACTAAATGTCTTAAAAGTGCGTTGTACACTGGCAAATCATCTCCAGTTTACTTTTGTTTTAGGATAAGTATTTTGTAATTTCTAACTCTACCATGAATCTTGGCCATAGCTGTACAAAAATGGCACACAAGTATAAGTTCTTAGCCTTAGGTTTTAGCATGTTTAACATTGAGAATCTCAGTATACAGCAGATTGACTTGCATGGACTTTTCGTTGTGGGTCCTTTGTTGGGACATCATCTCCAGTAGTCATAATTTGATGTTTTCTACAGTAAGATCCCTTGTTTGGGGATGTTGATACTCTATTCATGTTCTTCTATAGCTAAGTGGGTGCTTGTTTCCAAAGCCTACCTTTGTTCCCCACTTGCATGTCGAGCCTTGCCATTTGCAAAGTCTCGCAATCTCAAAAGTGTGAGCATGTGCCACTCAAGATTGTAAGTGCACACCTACAGTGGTATTGCCTTTACTGTCAAGTACCTAAAATTTAATCCCACTGTTTGAAGGAAAAGGGAGAAGCTTTTTGGAGTACATCTAATCCAGAAATGTGAACACCATCAAGAGCTCTTCATTCAGCAGTTTGTGGAAGGATTCTCCATAATGGTTCAGGCATAAGCAGAGTTTTTATCATGTAAAGGTAAACACTCTTAAGAGCATGTCAGTGTCTGACCCCCTCCTAGGAGGTAATTCTACTAGTCAGCAGTCTTGGCACCTTACAGATGGTGAGCTGACTCACCAAGAGCTTGATCCCTTTTCTTTGCCTTAGTGGAAGAGGAGGGAGTCTGAGGGTTGCTTCCTGGGGTTTATCTCCCAGCTGATCATTTTATAACCCAGTGTTGTCAGGCTTGATTTTGGAGAGTGGAGTGGTCATTTGAGTTCACAGTGCTGAGGATTGTTGTTGGTATTTATGACAGTTAATTGAGCTGCTGGTGCTTCCCCCTCCCAGGTCCAGTTGAGGAGGGCTTGTTAGGTCATCTTGTTCCAGAGTTGTATTTCAGGGGCATGGCATTGAGCAGATCTTCGACATATAGTGGGAGCATGAATTATGGGTCCAGGATCACATCCTTAAGGAGTTTTTGTTAGAAGCCCTCGCCAGTCTTGGTACAAGCCTTTCTCGAAGTGCTGCTTTCTGCTGCCATTGATGATGGAATTTTTGTTCCAGGTCCTTTTACTCTGTGTCAGTCAACTTGTAATTCTTCAGTTGTAGAGTGCATACATTAGTGTGTGTGTGTTGGGGGGGCACAGTTTTCTCCCCTTGTTGCAGCTCCTTTGGTGGAGTTGACTGATTCTGACTGCCAAGGAAAATGATTTGTGCGCACCCCTTCTACATTGGTGATCCACCCGTTGTAAAATGTCTGAAGGCTTATGCAGAGCATGTTGGAACTGTCCTTGATCCTGTCTTTTTCTTTTGTAGAGATCCCTGACAAGGTTGTATTGGTTCTTCTTCCACTTAAGCTCTTAAGGCAACATGGTGGCTCTTGACTGTACATCTTTGGGTCGCAAGAAGTGGAGTTCTGTATGCAATCCTTGCCTGAGTGGATCGGGCAAATAACCAAGCATTCTGGTAATGAATCGTACTGCACAGTTTCCAGAGATCACAGCATTATGTTGTGCTCCCGTTTGACTATAAGGGTAGGGTTTTGGACCGATGTAACAGTATAGTTTACTCCACTGATAGTTTAGTGCGTAGGGATGCAACTCTTCTTTTTCCCAGTTTGTATTACCATCCTACCTTGTTAGAAAGGCTGTGGATAAATTCGAACAGCCTACAGTCTGAACTTTAGGAGGTCCTTCCTGAGAGACTGTTTTCTTCAATGGGAAGAAGGCTTGGACTGTATTTTGGAGTGTTTTTGGTACCCAGGCTAGGGCCACATTGTGGGCCTTTACAGAATGCCTAGATAAGGTTGCCCTTTCTGAAGGAAAAACTTGGGGACAACATCTTGATGCCAAGTGGTCTTTAGCAATCTTTCTTTGGACCCGGTTAATTACCGTCTGAAGATGAAGGCCCTCACCTGTGTGGAGGGCATTTTAATCCTCCTCCTTTTGATTCCACTTTTTTTATTATCTTAACCTAGCAACCCCCCCCCCCCCCCCCCCAGTAAGAAAGGCAGCCTTGCTTTTTCAAAAAGGTCTTTGGGTATAACACAGCCTTAATTCCTTCATTGCGTGTAAAGTCACCCAAGATGTTTATCCAGTTAGTTGTACTGCTGTCTTCCTACTTGGGACTTTCTTTTGGTATGGTGGTGTTTTTCAACATTTCAGTGGGTTACAGACGTGGTTACCCGTGGCTAGTTTCCAGAGCTCATGAGCTTTCCCCAGAAAGAGTTTTGCTGGTGGGTCATTTTGTCTCAGTGGAATTCATGGGACAGTCCCACTCTATGCTGCTAATAGTGGCTTTAGAGGCTGCCCTGTTTTCCTGCTCTTGAAAGAATGCAGTTGATCTTAATCTCAGTAGCTTCAACCAGCACATCTGTTTGATTTTGGATCAACACTGTGCATGGGTTCATGCCCTTGCTTTTCCAGAACAGTTAGATGATGATGCTGGAAATAAGACACTCTTCATTACATCACCATATGGGTTCCACAAGTAGATTCCTTCAGTTCACTTTGGGCAAGTCCAGCTTCTATGAAAGTGCGTCAGTTTGGGTTTTTTCTCAATGCCATGAATCTTTACATAGGTGTTTGCTTTAATGGTTGAAGCCTTGCAGAAGAAAATTGAGTCCTCTTACCTGGATGACTAATCTTCTTCTGTTAACTTCAAGACTGTTCATAGACCGCTTTCCTGCTGTGGCTGATGCACGGTTGCAATCTCCAGGATTACAGTAAATATGGAAGTCTTTGATCTTTCCAATTGCCAGTCTGTCTGTTCTCTGCGTTATGTGGCCAAAGTATTAGTTTTAATTTTGCTTTCAGGCTTTCCACTGAACAGTCTGGATGTTTTTTGTCTAGCAGTCCACAGAATGCTCTCTCTCGCTTTTGTTTCCTGTATCACCACAGTTAAAACCCATCCTTTTTTTCTGGCACATAGGCTTTTATTTTTCACTGCAATATGTTATGGCACTCATGCATTGTGTATATATATTAGGAATAGTTTAACACCTGAGTGCTAATGTTTAGTTTTTGTAAAGAGCATGTGGAAAATTTCTCTAGAGGCTTCAACAGTGGCAAATCATCTGTCTAAAAACTGCCTTGAAGAAAAATGTTAATTTCAAATTACTAACACTGGAAAACAGTGTTTTCCAAGAAGTTGTACTTTATTTCTTATCTTGGGAGTGTTTTGAGTCTTTTTGCTATGTTTCTGGCGCAGAAATTCATGACCCCATTGTGTTGTCTTTTCAGTTGTAGGAGAAAAAGAACAGTCCTCAGTGGAACAGATGTTCTTCATCTCACATTGCTGCAGTCCTTGCATATGGGTAATCCGCTGTCCTCGGTCGGCCCGAATACCAAAGTATTAGGCTGACATCGGTCATGGGCGCTCAGATCTGACATCAGAGCGTCAGGGTATTAAAGCGCATGACCGACGTCATATCCTCAGTCTTTTTTGCCGCATGGTCCAATGCAGAAGCAGCGTTTGCAAGTGCCGTTCGGCGTTCTGAAATTTTCGTATTCTGAGTTTCAGACTGAATCCAAGTTGGGCTAAGTACCCCGTTGGGGAATATTTTTGTTTTTTCTTGCCTCAGTTAACCGATAATCCAAGAAATAGCAGGATCAGGGTACCCTGAAGAAATCTGTGTGGAGACAGATGAAAGCGCTTAACCACTCTAGCATTTGAGTATTTTATTTGTGTTTTTATGTCAATAAACTGTGTACATTGATAATCCGGCTTCGAGTGTGTTGGGGTACCCTGATCCTGCTATTTCTTGGATTATCGGTTGTTGTGTGCTGTATTTTTTATTACCACTTGCCTCAGTTAATTCCGGATGTCAGAAAAAGTGAATAATTGTATTTCTTGTGGGAAACAGATACCGCATAGGGATTACCACTCTCTTTGTATTCCTTGTTTGGGACCTGAGCACGACGTAGTCGGGTGTCGCTTTTGTGCTAGGTTTAATAAGCGCACCATTAAACATAGGTTAGATTGCGCTAGGCTTGTCTTCGGTAAGTGGTGTAATTATAATATGCCGTCGGATCCTCCGACGCCCGCTACCGGGAAGAAGCGCAAAGACAAATCTTTAAAGTCCAGACAAGATGAGTCGTCCGTTCCGGACTCCGGCTCTTTAGAAACTACGGTGGAATCTGTGGATCCAGCTGAGGTTTCAGTTGAGTCTCAGGGGGAGGCTTTAATTTTGCAGGATGTGGCCTCTCAGGAGTCAGGTCAGGCTGAGGGGGCCTCTCAGGTTGCTGTTCTCCCTTCCTTGCCTAAGGTGGTTAGGCCTTCTCCTTCTGTTTCTAAGGCTCCTTCTAAAGGCAGGCCTGGTTTGCCTTCCACGGGTGTCAGTCCTAGTTCTGCAGGTTCTGTGCCTAAAAATCACATGCTTAAAATGGCAGAAGATTTAATTTCTTTAATCAGAGGTTCTATGCCCCCTCCTGATAAGAGGCCTAGGGTGGAGCCAGAGGTGGAAAGTTTAGAGCAGGCTTCAGATTACTCAAGAGTCTTCGGCTGAAGACATTCAGGATTTCCCTCCTTATTCTGATCCAGACGCAGAGGATTCCACTCCCTCTGCTTCTCCTCCAGAGGATTTTTCTTTTTCAGAAACCCTGCGTTCCATGAGGGAACATTTTAAATGGGAAGGTCAGGATTTCTCAGATTCCCGAAAGAGGCTTAGGGAATTTTTGTTTTTACCACAACATAGGCCCTTGGCTATACCTCCTGTTTTGGATGTTCAAGACGTTTTCTCCGAGGCTTCCCTTAATCCAGACTCTCTGCCTCCTGCGCCAGTTAAGCCAGACAGGTATTACAGAGTACCTGAGGCTCATAAATATCTGTATAAGAGTCCAAGGGCTGACCCAGAAACTATTAGCCAGGGACCTAAGGGTGTCAGGGCTTCTGTTGTAAAGAATCCAGTTCCTATTGATAAAGATGCTAGAGCTTTGGATAGATGGGGTAAGAAAGTGTATACCTCTTCCACTTTAGCAATGAGGGCTTTGAATTGCCAGTTTCATATGTTGAAGTATCAGAATTTTCTTCTTACTCAACTAAAATCTAAAGTGGATGCTTTGGCAGAGGGCATAGAGTGTAAAGAATTACAGGATTTGGTACATGCCTCTGAACAGGTGGGTAAGCATTCTTTGCAGTGTGGTTTCAATGCTTTACAGGCTTCTTCCAGGGTGGCTGCCACTGGTTCAGTTATTCGCAGGCACGCCTGGCTTAAGGATCAGAATTTGTCAGAGCATGTTAAAACTAGAATTTTGGATGCTCCTTTGCAGTCTGAAGTTTTGTTTGGTTCTCCTGTGGAATCTGTCTTGAAGAAAATGGAAGACAAGGCTAAGTCTATGCAGACTGTTAAAGATTTTTTGCAGGTGCAGCCTCCTAAGTTTAGCAGGAATTGGCCTACTAAGGGATGGGCTTATCCTTCTTCTGATTCACAGTCTAGGGGTAGATCTAGACGTGGTAGGGGCAGAGCTCAGGGTACTTTCAGGCCTAGGACGTGGAGTTCACCTGCACAATCTACAGGTGAGGGCAGGGGCCAGTCCTTTCGCAAACAGGCCCAATGACCTGCATTTTCAGCTGCCAGATTCTTCCTGTCTGGCAGCTCCTTTGGGAGGAAAGTTGGCACTCTTCAAGCAAAACTGGCTTTTAGTCACCCAGGACAAATGGGTGTTGGACATTATAGACCGAGGCTACAAGTTTTATTTCCATACATTGCCTCCTTTCAAAGGCATGCCAGACGTTCCTCCTCAGCAAAGGGTAGAGGCTCACAAGCAGATTTCTTTACTTCTTCAAATGGGGGTATACAGCAGGTCCCTCTGTCAGAAGTGGGCCTAGGATTTTATACTCGCCTGTTTTTAGTACCAAAGAAAGGAAACACATGGAGACCGATTTTGGATTTATCTATTCTCAACACATACCTAGACATTCCAAAATTCAAAATGTTGACGTTGCAACAACAACTACCTCTGTTGGGCAAAGATCACTGGATGGTAACTCTGGATCTCAAAGAGGCTTATCTTCATGTTCCTATCAGGCCCAGTTGCAGGAGGTACCTGCGTTTTCGGGCTGGGACTTTACATTATCAGTTCTCTGCATTGCCCTTTGGCTTATCTACTGCGCCCAGGGTGTTCACAAAGGTTCTGGCTCCAGTGATAGCCTTCTTACGGTTAAAAGGAATACAGATTTATCCTTATTTGGACGATTGCCTGATTCTTGCTCAAGACAAGTACGAACTTCTTCATCATCTACAGTATGTGATGGCAGTGTTAAGGTGCCTAGGGTATTCTATGAACGAAACAAAGTCCAGTCTAGTACCCTCTCAGGAAATGTGCTTTCTGGGTGTGAGACTGAATACAGCTTCCCAGATGGCCTTTTTGACCCCGGACAAGCAAAAGAACCTTACTCTTTACTTCCATCAATTGTCTCTACGGTCCAGGCTGACTGCAAGGACAGTCCTTCAAGCCTTGGGGTTCATGGCATCTTGTATTCTGGTGCTTCCCAATGCCAAACTGCATATGAGGAAGCTACAATGGTATCTCAAAAATGTATGGACACAACACTGCCAAGATCTGGACACTGTCATTCAAATAATACCTTGCATTCAAAAGGAATTTTTGTGGTGGGCTCAGGAATTTTTGTGGTGGGCTCAGGAATGTTACCTAAACAAGGGACTCTCTGTGACCCGACCAGAGGCGAGTCAGATTTTAACGACAGATGCCTCGGACAAGGCTTGGGGAGCACACCTCAATGGAAAATGGGTGCAAGACACGTGGCCTGCCAGACTTCAACATTTACATATCAACTTGAAGGAGATGTTAGCAGTCCAATTTGCATTAATGGCTTTCAAGGATTTACTTCACCCAGGGCAAGTGTTGATTCTAACAGACAACACAACTGTCATGTGGTACATCAACAAGCAAGGGGGAACCCATTCGTACCCTCTTTGCAGGCAAGCAATGATTTTGTGGGAGACTGCTCTCAGTTTACACCTCAATATTCAGGCATGATTTCTACCAGGAGCACAGAACTCCTTAGCAGATGTTTTGAGCAGACAGATAGTAGATCCCCATGAGTGGAAATTGGATCCTCAAGTATTTCGAAAATTGACAGTGATATGGGGAACTCCAGACATAGATCTGTTCGCTTCTCCACTAAATTTCCAGTTGCCAAAGTTTTGCACAAAAATGTTTCATCCCACAGCTTGGAAAGTGGATGCTCTATCATTCAGTTGGAGCAATCTTCACGTCTATGCCTTTCCGCCTCTGCCTCTCCTCCCCAGGGTACTCTTGAAGGCCAGACAAGACAAGCCCTCCATGATACTAATAGCTCCAGATTGGCCTCGACAGCACTGGTACCCTCTGCTGAGGAGTTTAGTACGGGAGCCTCCATGGCCTTTGCCTTCGATTCCGCACCTTTTGTCACAGGAGGGCAATCATTTCCTCAATGTCAGGATTCAGTCCCTGCATCTAACAGCCTGGTGTATTCTGTTCTAGAACCTGGAGGGTCGCAGCTTCCACAACAAGTTTTGAATGTTATTTTGGAGGCCAGAAGGCCTAGTACAAGGAAAGTTTATGCTGATAAATGGAGGAGATTTTTAATTTGGAGCAAAACAAAGGGCTTTGATGTTTCCAGGCCTGATTTAAGTGTTTCTCTTCAATATCTTACAGAATTATTAGACAAAGGTTTGTCTTTCTCCTCTATAAAAGTTCATGCTGCAGCCATTTCTGCTCGCTATGACTGTGACCCTCCATTATTCTCTCATCCTTTGTTTAAGCAATTTCTTAGAGGGGCAAAGAACATAAGACCCCCACGTGGAGCTCCTACTCCTGCCTGGGATCTCAATTTTGTGTTGGAAAAACTTACTTTACCTCCTTTTGAACCTGCAGCTTCTGCTGAGTTAAAGTTTTTGTCTTGGAAGACTGCCTTTTTGTTGGCCATTACGTCTGCTAGAAGGGTTTCTGAATTACAGGCTCTTATGGCAGTTGAACCCTTCCTAATTTTTCATAAGGATAGGGTATCTCTGCGTACTAATCCTACTTTTATGCCTAAAGTGGTTTCAAATGTGGCCTTGAACCAATCAATTCATTTGCCTACTTATGCAGATCCCCAAAATAAAGGGGAGAAAATTTTGCACACTTTGGATATTCACAGTCAGTTGTGTTATTATTTGAGCAGGACTAAAGGGTTCAGACAGTCTCAGCAGTTTTGTTTCTTTTGCTTTGAGTTCTCAGGGGAAACCTGTTTCAAAACAAACTATTTCTAAGTGGATTGGCTTTTGTATTGCTTTTTGTTATTCTCATCATGGTAAGGAGATTCCGGCTGGAATCAGACCTCACTCCACTAGGGCTACTGCCACTTCTACAGCTTTTTTAAGGGGAGTAGCTACTAAAGACATTTTGGAAGCAGCTACTTGGAGTTCAGTGCATACTTTTTCTAAACATTACCACCTTCCTCTTTATTCCAAATCTAGGGCTGGATTTGCCACTGCAATCTTACAGGGCATTTTGGCAGCTCCCAATGCTTTATGATTTTGCCAGCCTCCCTTTACCTCTGCTTTGGGATTCTACCCATATGTAAGGACTGCAGCAATGTGAGATGAAGAACATAGTACAGTTTTGTACCTACCATAAGTGTAGATGTTCGAAGATCCACATTGCTGCAGTCCAATTTACCCTCCCTCCTTCCCCTCTGTAGTTGGAATGGTTGTATGGTTTGGGTGGTAGCTGTTATTTGTACATGCCTTTTGGGAAGTATTCTATTTTTGGCTGTGGCCTTTCTTTTTAGGGCCTTCTGACATCTGGGGCAAGAAAAGACTGAGGATATGACGTTGGTCATGCGCTTTAATACCCTGACGCTCTGATGTCAGATCTGAGCGCCCATGACCGACGTCAGCCTAATACTTTGGTATTCGGGCCGACCGAGGACAGCGGATTACCCATATGTAAGGACTGCAGCAATGTGGATCTTCGAACATCTACATTTATGGTAGGTACAACACTGTACTTTTACCATTGGCTTATGGTGCAGAGTCTGTGTCTTTGGTTGGATAAGGCAGTAATGCCCTGCTTTGAGCGCTAATGCAAGATGCATTGTTTTAATAGTTTACCCACACATGAAGTTCTTTGGGTTTACTGCAGGCATTCAAGGCCCAAGTGCTCGAAGACCACAGTCTCGATGGGAGGGATTTGAGTGTTTTATAGCTGCTCATGATCTAGCATGAATATGAGTTTGGGAAGCAGGTGTGGGAGTGAGCAGGAGGGTCAAGGAGTGATCAAGGAATTCGAGATTAGGGAGGGGGAGTTGGAGTTTTAGGTTGAGGTACCAGGAATGAAGTTTCAGTTAGGGAGCAATGGGAGAATGTACATTTAGAGAGCCAGGGCTAAAGTTTTAGGTTCAGTGAGTGACCGGGGAATTACGTTGGAGTGGGTTGGAGTTTTAGGTTTAGGAAGTGATAGGGAATTTAGGGTTAGGGAGGTGGAGTGGAGGTATGGGGTAAGAGACTGAGGAATCAGGTTAGGAACTCTGTGGTAATTTTAAGTTTAGGTTATGGTAGGACTACGCAGTTTGTAGGATCAGATGTTAGGACAGCTATGTAGAAATGGGAGATCAGGCTAGTGAATATGGGAGCACTTGACTTTTTGAGCAAGTGTTGGCAAGCAGATGTATCTGCTGCCACATGAGCATATGTAGTAGACCTGTTTTTTCACATAAATATCTATGTGAAGGCTTCTGAAATACATAGTAAGTTGATGTTCATTGTAAGCTGCAGTGTGATTGTGGGTACTGTTGAATTCATGTAAATCAGTATGCGGTAGTGCACTAGACTCTCATTTTGTCACCCTTTATTTGCTCGAAGGTTTTAGGTCTGTATGTAGTGCATGGTGATGTACTTGACATCAGGAATTCATTTTCTTTGTTTGAACTTTACTTCCGTATTTTGCCTATAACTGTAGAGAGTCCTCCTGGATCATTTTGCCAGCCTGGTTAGAAGTACAGCTGTGTAAAATGTAGTATTGTAACCTATTTCTGATTTGTCTTTTTTCAGGGATGGACGAATGCTGTTTGAGTATTTAGCTGAGAAACATGGTGTAAGTATCTTACCTGTATCATTACTTGTTTACGAGAGAGATAGCAGATGCCTTAGTAATACTTTGGACCTTTTTATACACTCTTCATAATGTATTAAATATTACTAATGATGTAGTTCTTTAAAACTGACAAAAGAAGATGAAGGGCCATTGCAACAAATGTTTAGTGTTATTTTTGTCTATCTATTCAGATTTGTGTAATAGTAGTGAATATATTTGTATGTCTGTGTGTATGTCTGGACTCCATTTTAGCCATGAGTTAAGGCACTTCAGAATTAAGTTGAAATAGTTAGTTACACCATCCAAGCATTTTGCTGGAGTGCGTTACTAGGCTTCCCTTGCTTCTTAATTTATACTAACTCTGAGGTCAACTTACCTTGGAATAGGGCAAACGCTCCCAAAATGCTGCTTTATGGACCAGAGTTCCACTGTGGCGACCCCTAACCGGGAAAAAGCCGAAGGACGCAACATTGGAGAAGAAAATTGTCATTTTAACTATTAATTTAGTGCAACTCTTATGAGCTCTTTTATTCCTATCTGCCAGCTTTCAGGTCAGACCATTTTTACTTGCCTTTCTTTGACATTTTCAGTTTTCCTCTGCCACTCCCTAGGTTTTGGTGCTTTATCACCTCACCCTTAAAGTTCTACTTTTTTTGCCTATGTTTCCTGCTGTTTAATTCATTTGTAGTAATTGCTGTTACATTTTATTCAACTATTTTTATACCTTCTGGTAATGGGGAGTAGAGGGTTCAAAAAAAGTACAAATATCTAAACACAGTTGAGCCTTACAGTACACTGACTTTGTATGATGTTCTTCATTCCACATTGCTGCAGTCCTAACTATTGGGTAGTCCGCTGTCCAGTCGGCCCGAATACCAAAGTATATGGCTGACGTCGGTCAGGGCGCATTAGACTGACGTCAGTACGTCAGGGTACTAATGCGCATGACCGACGTCATATCCTCAGTCTTTTTTGCCGCATGGTCCGATGCAGAAGCAGTTTTGCGAGTGCAGGTTGGCGTTCTGAAATTTTCTGAAGTCGGAGTTTCAGACCGAATCAAAGTTGGCTAAGTACCCGCTGGGGAACATTTTGGTTTTTTCTTGCCTCAGTATTTAACCGGATGTCAGAAAAAGTGAATAACTGTATTTCTTGTGGGAAACAGATACCTCATAGGGATTACCATACCTTGTGTATACCTTGTTTAGGGCCTGAGCACGACGTTGTTGGATGCCGCTCTTGTGCTAGATTTAACAAACGCACTATTAAGAGAAGGTTGGACTGTGCTAGGTTAGTGTTTGGGAAGCGTTGTAATTATAAAATGCCGTCGGATGCTCCGACGCCCGCCCAAAAAGCGCAAGGACAAAACGCGAAGCCTAGGGTTGATGAACCGCAGTCCCGGACGCCGGTTCTTTAGAAGGCTCAGTGGAGCCAGAGGTTTTGCCAGGAGTTTCTTTGGAGTCTCAGGCAGAGACTTTACTGTTACAGGATGTGCCTTCTCAGGAGGTAGGCCAGGCTGAGGGGCTTCTCAGGTAACTGTTCTTCCCTCTCTTCCCAAGGTAGTTAGAGCCTCTCCTTCTGTTTCCAAAACTTCTTTGAGAGGTAGGCCAAGTTTAGCTTCAGTGGGGGTTTCTCCTAGCACTTCAGGTTCTGTGCCTAAGAAACATATGCTTAAAATGGCAGAAGATTTGATTACTATGATTAGAGGTTCTATGCACCCTCCTGATAAGAGGCCTAGGGTGGAACCTGAGTTTGAGAGTTTTGAACAGTGTTCAGAGGCTTCTGAGTCTTCTGCGGAAGACTTGCAGGAGTTTCCTCCTTATTCTGATTCTGATGTGGATGATTCCACTCCTACAGCTTCTCCTCCTGAGGATTTCTCATTTTCAGAGACTCTGCATTCCATGAGGGAGCACTTTAAATGGGAAGGCCAAGATTACTCTGATTCCAGGAAAAGGCTTAGGGAATTCTTGTTTTACCCCAGCATAGGCCCTTAGCTATACCTCCTGTGTTGCATGTGGTGGAACATGTTTCTGCAGAGGCTTCCCTGAACCCTGATTCTTTGCCTCCTGCTCCTGTTAAACCTGATAGGTACTATAGGGTGCCTGCAGCTCATAAGTATCTTTTTAAGAGTCCTAGGGCAGACCCGGAAACTGTTTCTCAGGGACCTAAAGGTGTTAAGGCCTCTGTTGTTAAAAACCCTGTTCCCACTGATAAAGAGGCAAGGGCTTTGGATAGATGGGGAAAGAAAGTGTATACTTCTTCCACTTTAGCCATGAGGGCGTTGAATTGTCAGTTCCACATGCTAAAATATCAAAATTATCTCCTTTCACAATTGAAATCTAAGGTGGATGCTTTGGCGGAAGGTATTGAGTGTAGAGAGTTGCTGGATTTAGTTCATGTGTCTGAACAAGTGGGTAAGCATTCTTTGCAATGTGGTTTTGATGCTGTACAGGCCTCCTCGAGGGTGGCTGCCACTAGTTCTGTTCTTCGCAGGCATGCCTGGTTGAGGGATCAGAATTTAGCTGAGCATGTTAAGACAAGGATTTTGGATGCTCCTTTACAGTCTGATGTGTTGTTTGGTTCGCCTGTGGAAGCAGTTTTAAAGAAAATGGAGGACAAAGCTAAGTCTATGCAAACTGTTAAAGATTTTTGCAGGTGCAGCCACCAAGTTTAGTAGAAATTGGCCTACTAAGGGATGGACATATCCTGCTTATGATTCCCAGTCTAGGGGTAGGTCTAGACGTGGTAGGGGCAGAGCTCAAGGTTCTTTTAGGCCTAGAACAGGGAGTTCACCTGCTCAGACTTCTGGTGAGGGCAGGGGTCAGTCCTTCGTAAACAGACCCAATGACCTGCCTTTTCAGCTGCCAGTAGATTCTCGTCTGGCAGCTCCTTTGGGAGGAAGACTGTCTCTTTTCAAAGAAAATTGGGATTTAATTACTCAAGACAGATGGGTGTTGGATATCATTCACCACGGTTACAGGTTTTATTTCCATACATTGCCCCTTTCAAAGGCATGCCAGACATTCCTCCTCCACAAAGGAAAGAGGCTCACAAGCAAATTTCTCTGTTACTCCAAATAGGGGCCATTCAGCCAGTCCCTGTATCAGAAAGGGGCCTAGGATTTTATTCTCGCCTGTTCCTAGTACCAAAGAAGGGGAACACGTGGAGACCAATTTTGGATTTATCTATCCTCAACACTTATCTGGACATTCCCAAGTTCAAGATGTTGACGTTACAACAGCTTTTACCTCTGCTGGGCAAAGATCACTGGATGGTAACTTTAGATCTCAAGGACGCTTACCTTCATGTGCCTATAAGACTAAGTTGCAGGAAGTATCTGCTTTCGAGCTGGAAATTCTCATTATCAGTTCTCTGCATTGCCCTTTGGCTTATCTACTGCCCAGAGTATTCACAAAGGTTCTGGCTCCAGTGATAGCTTACTTCAGGCTAAAAGGAATTCAAATCTATCCTTACTTGGACGACTGCCTGATTCTGGCTCAAGAAAAGGAAGACCTTCTACAGCATCTGGAATATGTTATAGCAGTGCTAAGATGCCTAGGGTATTCTGTGAACGAAATAAAGTCCAGTCTAGTACCCTCTCAAGACATGTGCTTTCTGGGTGTGAGACTGAATACAGCAGCCCAGATGGCCTTTTAACCCCGGACAAACAAAAGAGTCTATCCCTTTACTTCCATCAACTATCTCATCAGTCCGTGCTGACTGCAAGGACAGTCCTTCAAGCATTAGGGTTCATGGCATCTTGTATTCTGGTGCTTCCCAATGCCAAACTGCATATGAGGAAGCTGCAATGGTATCTCAAAATGTATGGACACAGCACTGCCAGGATTTGGACACTGTCATTCAAATAATACCTTGCCTTCAAAAAGAATTTTGTGGTGGGCTCAGGAATGTCACCTAAACAAGGGACTCTCTGTGACCCGGCCAGAGGCGAGTCAGATTTTAACGACAGATGCCTCGGACATTGCTTGGGGAGCTCATCTAAATGGAAAGTGGATACAAGACAAGTGGCCTGCCAGACTACAGCATCTACATATCAACATGAAGGAGATGTTAGCAGTCCAGTTTGCATTAATGGCTTTCAAGGAGTTACTTCTTCCAGGGCAGGTGTTGATTCTAACAGACAACACAACTGTCATGTGGTACATCAACAAACAAGGGGGAACACATCCTTATCCTCTATGCTGGCAAGCAATGATTTTATGGGAGACTGCAATCAGCTTGCAACAAACTCTTGAGGCAAGGTTTCTGCCGGTGCACAGAACTCCTTAGCAGATGTGTTAAGCAGACAAATCATGGATCCCCACGAGTGGAAACTGGATCTTCATGTATTTCAGAAATTGACAGTGTCATGGGGAACTCCAGACATAGATCTGTTCACTTCTCCACTAAACCACCAGCTGCCAAAGTTTTGCACAAAGGGGTTTCATCACACAGCTTGGAAAGTGGATGCTCTTTCTTTCAGTTGGAAAAATCTTCATGTGTATGCCTTTCCACCTCTGCCTCTTCTTCCAAAGGTGCTCTTAAAGGTCAGACAAGACAAGCCAAGGATGATTTTAATAGCTCCAGATTGGCCTCGCAACACTGGTACCCACTACTAAGGAGTCTGGTAAGGAAGCCTCCATGGCCTTTACCTTTGATTCCACATCTGTTATCTCAGAAGGACGGTCATCTGCTCAATGTCAAGCTTCACTCTCTTCATCTGACAGCCTGGCATATTCTGTGTTGAAACACAGCAGGTCTCAACTTCCTCAACAAGTTTTAAATGTGATTATGGAAGCTAGAAGACCTAGTACAAGGAAAGTGTACGCAGAAAAATGGAAGAGATTTTTATTTTGGAGTACAGCAAAGAATTTGGAGATTTCTGAGCCTAATTTGAGTGTGGCTCTTCAATATCTTACTGAGTTATTGGACAAAGGTTTGTCCTTCTCTTCCATTAAGATTCATGCTGCAGCAATTTCAGCTCACTATGATTGTGACCCACCATTGTTTTCGCATCCTTTGTTCAAGCAGTTTCTTAGAGGGGCAAAGAATATAAGACCCCCACGTAGAGCTCCTACTCCTGCTTGGGATCTCAATTTTGTGTTGGAAAAACTTACTCTACAACCTTTTGAGCCTGCGGCTACTGCTGAATTGAAATACTTGTCATGGAAGACTGCTTTTCTGTTGGCTATTACTTCTGCAAGACGGGTGTCTGAGTTGCAGGCCCTTATGGCAGTAGAGCCCTTTTGATTTTCCATAAGGATAGGGTATCATTACGCACTAATCCTTCCTTTATGCCTAAGGTGGTTTCTAGTGTGGCTTTAAACCAAACTATTCATTTGCCTACTTTTTATGCAGACCCCAAAATAAAGGGGAAAAGATTTTGCACACTTTAGATGTACACAGGCAATTGCGTTATTATTTAAGCAGGACTAAGGATTTTAGGCAGTCTCAGCAGTTGTTTGTTTCTTTTGCTTTGAGTTCAGGGCAAGCCTGTGTCAAAACAAACTATTTCTAGGTGGATTGGGTTTTGCATTGCATTTTGTTATTCCCATCATGGCAAGGAGATTCCAGCTGGGATTAGGCCTCATTCCACTAGGGCTACTGCCACTTCAACAGCATTTCTAAGGGGTGGCAACTAAGGATATTTTGGAGGCAGCTACTTGGAGTTCAGTACATACTTTCTCTAAGCATTATCACCTTCCTCTCTACTCTAAGTCTAGGGCTGGTTTTGCCGCAGCTATTTTGCAAGGCATGTTGTCAGCTCCTGCTTCTTTATGATTTGCCAGCCTCCCTTACCTCTGCTTTGGGATTCTACCCAATAGTTAGGACTGCAGCAATGTGGAATGAAGAACATAGTACAGTTTTGTACCTACCATAAATGTAGATGTTCGAGGATCCACATTGCTGCAGTCCAATTTACCCTCCCTCCTTCCCCTCTGTGTTTAGGGGTGGTTGTGTAGGTGAGGTTATATGCTGATAATTTTGTATATATTGTACATATTTTTGGTGCAGGTATATTGGGCCTTGTCTTTTTAGGGTCTTCTGACATCTGGGGCAAGAAAAGACTGAGGATATGACGTCGGTCATGCGCATTAGTACCCTGACGTACTGACGTCAGTCTAATGCGCCCTGACCGACGTCAGCCATATACTTTGGTATTCGGGCCGACTGGACAGCGGACTACCCAATAGTTAGGACTGCAGCAATGTGGATCCTCGAACATCTACATTTATGGTAGGTACAAAACTGTACTTTTTACTTTCCAGAAACACATTTTACTGTTCCCTGTGGTATCGGTGCATCATTTTACACTTTCTGCTTTTAAGTACAGGATAAATGAATCCTTTGTTTAAATTGTAACATTGCTGTATTTACACCCCGCAGGTCTTCTGAGTTGGCCTTACTGATCTCCAGGACCAAGCTTGCAGTTTTTATGGGATGAGTCAACTATTTTTAAAGTTAGACCAAGAAACATAAAAATTATAAATTGAGAGGATTCTCTCTGGGTCTGGTTGCTAAAAACTCCTCCTCTCTGAAAAGTATTACATTAAACTGATTTAGATCAGATAGCATGGCTTCTTTGTCTAATTCTGAAGTATACAGAGTAATAGCTTCTTGCAGACTGTATCCACAAGATTATTCATAAGTCATTCTATTCCTGGAATCAGGATTGACCATGAAAAGATGGAGGCATTTTAAAGATCGGGGAAAAAATGCTGGAGCTGGGCAGATGGGTTCTTCTGCTGTCTTTCATTCCCAGTTTTACCATGTCTGTTTCATAGTTCTAAAGATGGTACAACTGCAGCAGCAGGTGCCAGCATAGGTCGGTCTTGTCATGCCTGTTTTTGTCTGCCTTATGGCAAAGGACACCAAAGTGAACAGTCTTAGTAACCCCTTTGGTGGTTACGCTATTTATTGTCATTTGATTACTGGGAAGGTCTAACTAGGTAGAAACCCATTTTCAGTGGAGGCCCTGGGAGAAAAGCTCCAAATTATTACAAAACATTTTAAGAACAGTAATTTTACAATCCTCGAAAACAAAACAAAAACATTTGCGGTTTAAATAATTATGTAACAAATTAGACGTGATATAAATACATTGTCATATACTTTGTATTGATTCTTAACCAATTATTTAATATTTGGAGAAATTTTAAACAGTTTGTAGAGAAATTAAAGGTAATTTAGTCTAATACAATTGGAAATTGCAATATGAAGTGAGGGAAAACAGGCTTATAATATATTTAGAGAGAAAGGGAAGAGACTTGGATAGCATTAAGGAAGTAAGTGAAGAAGGGAGAGTAAGGAGGTGTAAGGAATGAAAGGGTACTTATTCACATTTAAGGATATACTTTATCTTGGTTTTGAGCAAAAGCAGAGCCAGATTTTAGTTAGGAAGTCTTTCATAGTGGTTTTGAAAGATGGGAGGGAGGGGATAAGGAGTTCCAGGCCTTAGCAACCTTGTACGAGTGCAGACAATGCCCAGCAGATGTGCTAGGTTTGTAGACAGTCAGTGGATTGCAATGACCGACTGGGAACATAGTTGTGTAGAATGTTTTTTCATGCTGGACAGGCAGATGGATGCTGGGTAATTTTATAGGTGGTAAGAAGTTGTGTATATGTTAATTGATGTCTCAGTTCTAACCAGTTAAGGCTTTTTTGTGCTGTATAACGTGGGTTCTGAAAGGGGTATGTGCTGCAGATTTAGCAACTTTGTTATAGGATTGTTTGTTTTAATTTTTGTGAAGTCTGGAGTTTAATAATAATGGGAGCAACATAAAGAAGAGTGAGTAAGAGATGAATAATGGCAAGTGTAGTTTTAGTTGTCGGTTAGAGATTTTTTGGCTCTGTAAAGCATCCCTAGTTTTTGATGAGTTTTTCTTATACAATTTTGCATATGTGGGTCAAATTTAAGATTACTATCCACAAAAAATGGAGGTTGGCATAATGGTTAAGGTGCTTACCTTATAGGCACAAGGTGCAGGGTTTGATTGTTATTGGGGGGCAGTTAGCTAGGCTTAAAATGGCCCACAAGGGCAGTTAGGTTCACACATTAATACTAGGCTATCACTGTTAATAGTTTGCTATGAGAAGTGACTTCAATAGTTGTATTATTAAGAGAGCGGACTTTAAATTTTGTTTTTTTCATGAGGGAGGGATTTGGAGGGGGGTAGTAGTTTGGTCTTTTTTGGGTTGAGCATGAGTTGTGAGTTAAGTCATGTTTCAGAGGCTGTTAAAGCTTGCCGAGTAATTTTTGGAGGTGTACCATGTTGTCAGATGTGCAGATGAGAATGGAAACATTTGGGTATTGTATTAGGGTGGCCCGTTTTGTGGAAGTATAGAGGGTGTTGGTCAAAATGTTAAAGTGGAGGGGACCAGGGATAGAGGCTTGTGGTACACCAGTGGTGACTGGGAGGTAAGGAGAGAGCATGGAGTGCCATTTACTGACTGATGTCTGTTGGACAGGTTGCTTTTGGACCACAGAAGGGTAGGCTGAGAGAGACCTAGTGAGGAAATTTTAAAGTAGAAATTTGCTGTGACAAACTCTGTTGAAGGCTTTAGACAAGTCTAGAGATAAGGAAGTGATTAGTTTGCCATTATCTCAAACTTTGCATAGGTTAGAAGGGCAGTGCTGTTACCATGGGAAGGATGGAAGCTGCGTTGTGTAGGAAATAGTTCTTCTGCAGGAGATAGTCTAGCAATTTTTTTTTAATACATTTTCAAGTATTTTTGCGAGGAGAGATAAGATTGTCATAGATCTAAATTATAGTGTGTTGAATTTCCTCCTTTGTGCAGAGGGGTAATGTGTAACTTTTTCCAGAGAGAGGGAACATGGGATTCCCGGATTGACCTGTTTATATGGATTGAGACAGGACAGGCAATGCTGTTGGAAGGTCATCAGCTGAAGAAGAGCATGGTTTAAGTTTAAAAGTTTTATATAAGATGTGAGCACAGGTTTGAAAGTGGAAGTGGTGATATGTGGCTGTTGGGCAGGGTTGGGATTAGATGTTCAGGAATCCTTGGTTAGAGATGCTATACTGTCTGTAAAATTAGAGTCGAAATGTATTGCAGGCTCAAGTGGTGAGTTGTCAGGAGAGAGGTTTGGGTTGAATTTTTGGCCGGGATGCACGATTTCTTTAATGGATGTCCAAAATTTTTGTAGGGTTGTGCTTAGTAATCTGAAAGTTGTTATAGTACAGTTTTTTGTCCTCATTTATTTGCTTTTTTGAAGCAGTCTGAAGTTTTCAAGATATTGAGATGTTTTATATTTTTGCCATTCTTTCCATGCTTTTTCTGTATCCTGCAGTTTACTCTTTTCGGATAGCCAAATTGCATCATTTGTTTTCAGTCTCTTCTTTCTAGGAGGTGCAAGGCTATTTAGGATGTTTAGAAAAGTTGCACTGAATTAAATTACTGCATTGTCTAAGGGGAAGAGTGTTAGGAAGTTTCAGTTAATGGATGATAGTGTAATGAACATTTCTGTGTTATACTTGAAAAGGTTGTTTGTTATATAAATATGCTGTTTAACTGAATGTGTGAGATGTCTAGTCATATGGACTGCGAGATGATCACGGAAAGAGTGACATTGCACGAGCTTGTCAGGCTGTACTTGTATCCTAGAGGGTTTATTATGTGCCCTACCCATTTCTTGCCCCACCGTCCATGCTCATCAGTCTCTGTTCAAGGACATCTCCCCTCATTAAATAACACCAGCCTTAAGCGAGAGTCATTGACAAGTGTCCATCAACCCAGGATGGATACACCCATCTCTTCCTGCCACTCCATCAGTTGTTTGAGGCTCTAATTGTATCCAGATTGATTGGGGTGTAGTTAGGGCTTTATCCCCATATGCCACTGGAGCAGCTTCAGCAAGAAGAGGTTTTAAGCTTCATGTTGAAAAGTGACATCCAAGAGGTCCCAGTAGACCAGAGGACCAGCTTATTAATCCAGGTTCTTTGTAGTTCTCAGAAAAGACAAAGAAGACTTGTACTTAATTTGAGCAACCTAAATAACTTTATTCGTGAAGAATCCTTTCAGATTGTTGTGGTGCAGCGTGTTCCCTTCTAGCAAGAAACTGATGTGGTGGTTGGGCCAACAAGATGGCTTTCTGCATATAAAGACTGCAAAGCTCCAGAGGAATTCTTTGCTTCCTGTTAGGAGATGGCCATTGTCAACTCTAGAGACTTCCATTTTCTTCTTTTCATCCTGCAGTGTGTTTATCAGATGTATTTCCATGGTTGCAGCAAACCAAAGTCAGACTTAAACAAATGTCTTTTAGCTATTTCAAGATGGAACAGATTCATTTCTGCTCCAGAGTCCATTTCTTGTGCTTTCTAGTGTTTGTACCATACTGGGGGGCCCTGTCAAATGCTCACATTCATTGGACTCAAAAGTATGTCCTGCAGAGCAAGTATTCCCATAACATTTCCATGCCCAAGAGCAGTGGGCCTTGCAACAGCTATATCCCTGCTTCCCCACACCAGATTCTACATGAGTTCTACATTGGGCTAGACTTTGAAATTTAACTGGGTCCTGTCAGCAGACCTCATGACAGAGCACATGAGAATTTCCAGAGTCTACAATTGGTGAGGAGGGAATTGGTGAAATGCTAGCTACACACATTTTAAGCCTGACTTTTGGCATTCCTTTCCAAGGCTGCACATCTGCACTAGGTGTTTCCACAGATTCCCTGTTCGGCATTGTGCGGGCATTCTCAAGGGCAAATGATTGAAGGTGGATGGTCACAGACAAGGACCACCCTGCATATGAACACTGTGGAGGAGTGCAGGTCCTGCTTACATTGTAAAGTCTTCAGGACTCCCTACCTTAAGGTGCTTTTGCCAAGCACACCAGTACCGTGGCAGTGGTTTGGTATGTAAGCATGCAGGAGAGAACTCATGCCACATCTGGAGGGGATAGAAGTATGAGAATGGGGTGTGTCAGTAGGATGCATTCTGATTGCCAGGCACATTTCTGGCTAGGCTTGTACTGTGGCGGACAGGCTTAATCATGATTTACTGATACTCCGTGAGTAGTCTCACTTTGTCTATGGCATGAAATTGTTCTGTTGCTCTACCTTATTTGCATCCTTGACCAGTTCTAAGCACAACAACCTATTTTTTAATGCCTCCTTTAAGGGAATGTACCACAGATGTCTTCTAGAAATGACTTCCAAGACTCCTTTATGCTTCCCCAGGTTCTGCTTTTTCTTAATTTTGTACAGAATACAAGGCCTACTGAGTCCAAAGTCATGGGTTAGTCCCAATGTGGCCTCCATTGTTGTGGTTTCCTCTCCAAAGTTTACCTGTTTATTTACTGGCTTAATACACTGATCACAATAGACCATTTGCAGGCACAGCCTGGGTGAAGAAATTCACACACACAAAAATGAATCACAAACTTGAAGTAATCAGAGATGGTAAAGAATCCCATTGACAGTTGAAACTCTTAAGTATTAACGTGTGAATTATTTTTTGGAGAGGAAAGCAGCAGTTGAGAACAGTGTGTCCAAGTAGAAGAGATGCAGGTGAGGAGGGAATTAGTGATGTGTCCAGTGGAAAACCACTTGCAGTCAGATTTTTTTTTAATGGTGGTGTCTTGAGTTGTGCTGTGAAAGTGGGGACAGGGGAGACTTATTTTAGGTGGGGGGGGGGTTGCCAGAGTTTGGGTGCAGGAATGGAGAAGGAATGGTACAGTACAGGTTGGTTTGGGGTATCTGAAGTGAGGGAGTTAATTGGGAGGGATTTTGGAGGTTGTAGAGGGTGGTTTATTATAAAGTTTGGCTGCAAGATGTGGTAAGGCACCTGGTTGAAGCAGTTTGAAGAGATTCTAGGAGTAGCTGAAGTCTATAGGAGACTGGTAGCCATTTGGGTTTAGAGAGGGATGGTACACTGGTGTTCCAGGGGTGGGGGATTGAAAATGAATAAGCAGATTTTGTTCTCAATGGACTTTAGAGTGGATTAGTTTATTTTAGAGACTGTGGCTCTCATGAAGAGTCCATATTCAAGTTGAACAATGAGGACTCCTTTGCCTATTCTAGATCTAGCTGGTCTGGCGAGAGAGATTTTCCAGCACCAGAATAAAAGAGAACTAATCCTTTTTCCTTGTGTTTTCAGTGTGGTTTTGGAAGTTAAGTTAACTGGTCTAGCCATAGACCTAAGTATTTAAAGCACATGATTATTTCTGTTGGGGAAGCATTGAGATGTGCATGTTAAAGTCCTCATTGCTAGAGAAGTATCTGTGAGACATTTCAGAACTCTGCTAACCTTTCAGGCTGGCAGAATTCATCTTTGCCTCAACTGTCTCTATCTGATTGCATGGTCATTTGATTTTCTGTAATGGACAATGACTCGTACTCCACCAGGGGTAGTCTAGATATTCAATACTAAATTGAGTTGACATGCATTGTCTGTATGGGCTATTTCAAAAGGTTTGAATCCTTTCATAGCTTCTGTTCCAGCTGTGTTAGATTCTTTTTTTTTTTTAGATATTTGACACAGGATTGAGCTAGTCTTCTATTAAGGTTGACCATACTACAGTTTCTGGGTTTTATCAGTGCTGTCATCATCATTTTGGAAAGTTTGTAAAGCCTTTCTCAAAGGCATCTTTATCTGCCCCTCCTGTCAAAGATCTGATTCCTGAATGAAAATTAATTGTGGAAAGTGCTCTTTAAGTGTCCATTACATGTGCTAGAAGAGACTGAATTTAGAAGATGCCTGTGTTAATCCTCCATACTTGGCTTTCCTCGAGGATAGAGTGCCATTATAAACTTAACCCATCTTTTATTCTTAAAGTACCACTGAGACAAATTAACCCTCAATCAGTCTGTTAACCTACCTGTATTCTTTCCTAATTACTGCAACAAATGTAGATATTTGCTACATTGTATGGATGTTTGTAGATATCTCATTTTTCTGTGTGCAGAACCAGATATTTCAAGAATGACTACAAAGTGTTTTGGCTTTCTGATAAAAAATGGCTATAAAATTTCTGAGATTACTTTTATAAACATGTTTGACTGGTTGCATTAACTTCTGTTATGAAAAATGCAACAACACTTTACCTTCTGGACCTGGAGCTCAGTGAGCAGGGACAGTGGCTGCATCCCAAGCACTTATCACAAATGTAGCTTTAGATGATACACTTGTAGCAGCCACTTGGGCTACACTTGAATACTTTTGCAAGCTGGATGTGATCTTCAGGTTGAGGTCTTCCTTTGTGACCACAGTTGTTGTGTGTATAGTCCCATGAAAGTGACCACCAGTCGAGGGCGAGCTTGGATTGTGTTCTAATATTGATGAGGATAGACCCTTCATCCTAGGTGCAAAAGTTGTAGCTGTACTGTAATGGTAGATCTCATGCAGGGCCATCGTCATCAGCATATTCATCTCCTCCCCAGCTCATTACAGACATGATTTGGTGTATTTTTAGTGATTGTACTTTGTTTATGCTATGCCGTGAGTATGGCGCAATATATAGTTGGAAAGGAACTGGTTTACACAGCATTATGGGTAAAATGTACTCCTAAAGACTTTAAAAGTCGTTGGTGTTCAGAAGCCATGTAGCTGAAGCACTAGTATGTCCTTAAGGGGCCATTTGCATTTATCCCATGGGCCTCCATTTCAGGAGGTTTAAGGTATTACCCAGTGAAAACTCTAGTTTGGTTGGATCTTTCTTGCAGAGTGTGTGTGGTTGTATTAAAATGTACATACATACATACAAATGTGTGTATACATCAAGCATATGTGCATTTTTATATGCACATGCAAGTATACACACGCATGCACGTGCACATATTTATTCATATTCACATGCATATGTGCTCATCTCTAAATTATAATATACAGAGATTTCTGTTTCCATTTTGACCTTTATGTTGGGCTGTCATACAAAAGTATTTTGAAAGTGGACAGTTGCTTGAAAGTAGTATATGAAATGCTATGGTAATACATCACTCAGTATTTTGCATGAGTTTTCTTGGGTGTACAATACATATTTGCTGAACAAAAGCAGTATGTAGTAGCTCACGGTACCACAGTGATGTGTTTTGGATGGATTTTTTTTCTTGGGATTGCATTTACTAAACATGGCCTAGCATACCCCATTTAAGAGTTGACTGCATACCGAATGTAAACAAGGATCATATGGAAATTATTAGGCATTCTTGTTTCTTTTGTGATTTTACTGGCCTGTTGAAGTGCTGGCTTTGATTGTAGGCATGTAGAATGTATACTTCTCTACTCAGAAATATACACATGTGCTTGAGACTATGGTTCTTGGGTGCCGTTAATGTCTGCTTCGACTTGCGGACATGAATACAATTTAGCTGTAAACCTCCCACACCCTGTTAATACACATGTTCTTTGTCACCTGTACATCACTGAGTAATGCCTCTCCACTGGCTTAGAGGGATAAAGTTCTGACTACAGCCTAATTGACTTGGGTTCAGTTAGTGACGTGGATGCCAGACAGAGCTTTAGAAAGGGAGTAGGTGTGATCATCCTGGGTGAGGGAGTGGTTGCATGGCTGAATCCTGTGATGACCCCTGGTGGACGCTGGGGGTGTCATGCTAGGAGGCATGAGCCAGAGGGAAAGGGAAAAAACCTGGTGACAGGGCTGAGCTGTTGTGAAGGCAGAGCAATACTGCTAGTCTCTATTCCGTGCTGACCGCTCAGATGTACTGCAACAGACTAAAACGGAGGGGGAAGTAAGAGGGGTAGCACATAAATTTAACCCCCCACAGATGACCCCAAGACCTCCAGGACGCACAAGTTCTTGTTAGGCTCAAGTCATGCACTGTGTCAGTACAGGGGATTAAGGAGGTGGCTGGTAAACCTGTTGATGGATGTGGGGTACTGGGTTTAGAAAAATAGGATGTGTGAGGGAGAAAAAATCCTCCCAAAAAATCCCAAATGACAAGACCGAGGGATAATGTTTTTTCTTATATAGTTAGCAATGTATGTCCATAGGGCAGCACCTCTTCAGAAATTTTCCTTGGGGATACAAGTATCTTTTTTGTGTCATTTTCTGAATAGCCAGTGTTAGTATTACTTGTTAGTTTATCATATTTTTATACATATATTTTCTATGAATATTTCATATTATATAATTTTATATGTATTTGCTCTGAAAAGGTTTTGTATAGGTTGCTAAAAATAGTAATGAAAAGCTTTTACCTTATGATAACAGATATGTTTCTTTCAGTTCAGACAGGAATATCTGGATACTTTATATAGGTATGCAAAATTCCAGTTTGAATGTGGCAACTACTCTGGAGCTGCAGAGTATCTCTACTTTTTCCGGGTATTGGTAAGTAGTCTGTATTCAATGCTTTTAATGCTGGGAATTAATTTCATTTTTGCCTTTTGTTCTTGATGTCATTTTTGTTTTTGTCCATTTTATTTTGTGTTTTACATGTTGCATTTGTTTTGTGCTTGCTTGTGTGTTGTATTGTGCATGCACTTGGATTTTTGCTCTGATTATGTCTGTAAAGGGTCTTTCAACAGCTCACTCACTCAGTTAACAAATAATGCATACAGGCATACATAGGTGTGTTGTTTCTGGATGTATTTGACAATAGCCTTATGTAGAATTGGATAAAGTTATCTCAGCTGTTATCTTGAATATGTTCTCAAGCTCTCCAGTGCTGTACAATTGAAGGCTAAGGTAGCAGAACAAGTCTAGGACCTGTGCCCACTAGTTATTTTCTGCCACTCACACAGTTAAGGGAGTCCTGATGTAGTTTTTTTTTCTTTTTTACAAAAAAATTCCCACTTTGAATGCTTAGAAAATGCAAGCCATCTGAATATTTGTAAGTGCCCATATCACAAGCCTAAACTTGCACCAGTGCTACTATATGTATTTATGTGCTTATATATTTTTATTGTTTGGCCGTAGAATACTGGTCTTTAAGCACCTATTTCTGGTCCAGCTTGGGAAAGAGAAAAATTAAGTGCGAATCAAAAGGTGAATTCAGTAATGATGAGTAAGGAATGCATGCACAGTACGGTACAAATGAGTTTTAGTATGCATCATGTATTTAGAAGGAACTGCATGTTAGAAGATAGCAGTATGTCTTTTATGGTCAAATGTCAAAAGTAATGTCGGATAACTGTGATAGAGCAACATTTAGAAGTGTTGAGAGAGAAAATGTTGGATGGGACACGACAGATGCATATAGACCTTACAGGCTATAGTATACTGGGCTACTTAGGATCCTAGGAGGTTACTAGGCTAATGGCCCTGGGACCCTTTACAAGTCTAGCCAAGAGCTTATCCCTAAAAAAGAAACGTCACTCAGCACCTGTCACCCCTGTTAATGAGGGACAAAGGTGGAACCCCTGGGACAAATTTGTGGTTTCTCATCCACTCATCAAGGTTGTGGTTGAAGAGGTTCAGCAAGGTACTCTGTTGGACATGTATGGGAAGTCTATTCCAGAGACGGGGCAGCCTCTGGGAGACGAACCTGTCTCTCCAGCAGGTTTTGTTGGTCGCATATTAGATTTAGGCCTATCGAGAGTGGGTAATGCGCGAGGAGTTAGACCTGCGGATATGGAGCATCTCTAATAGGGCAGGGTCCGATATTGCCTTGTAGGCAAGACACAGCTCACCTCTGAGCAATCTGTATGCTACCGAATAAAGTGATAGTGATTTGAGCTTGTCCACATAGGACATGTGTTGGAGGCCATCGATTCCCTTTGTGAGGTATTTCTGTGGCCTTTCCATTTGTTGCAGGTGTTGAGCTACATACCAAACGGGGCATTCTACTCAAGTATGGGCCTAATGAGGGAGGAGTACAGAGAGGTAATAACCTCCTTTTTCCTGGATGCAATCCCTTTACTTAGATGAACCAAGTAAAAGGCTTTTCTGACCACTGCCACCACATGATGGTCGCATGTGAGATTGTTGTCAACCTGAGTATCCAGGTCTCTCACTGCAGGTTGTTTGCTTAGTGAGTTGCCATTGATGTGGTAATCAGTAGGGGCTGTGTTTTTGCTGAATGGTATAATAATTTTTTTTGCGTTTAACTTAAGACCATGACTTTGGCATCAGTTATTCTTAGCTGTGAGACCCTCTTGCAGTATGTTAACGTCATTTGGGGGGGGGGGGGTCAAGTGACAGCACCCAACTTAGTCATCCACAAACTTGGTCAGCCACAGGCCCTTTGTCTTTGCCTGGACCTCTGAAAAGTAGATGCCAAACAATAGGGGTCCCAGGACAGATCCCTGGAGAACACCACTAGTGACAGGTCTGCTGTCGGAGGTGGTGGTGCCTATTTTGACCTTGTGGGCCCTATCTGTGAGCCAGTTGGCCACCCATCTGACAAGATGGGGATTAACACCGAGTTGCGTTGGTTTTTGATGATGCCCGAGTGGGGGATTGTGTCAAAGGCCTTGGACAGGTCAAGGTAAGCTGTATGTGTACTGACTTTCCCTCATCCAGGGCCTTGGTGGCAGTCTCAAAGAAGTCAACTAGGTTCAATAGACAAAATCTGCCCCTGATGAATCTGAATTGGGTGGGGTCGAGTGTTTGGAGATTACCTATGTCCTTCTTTGAGAACCATAATAATACGCTCAGTGGTTTTACAGATCAGACTTGTCAAGCTAATGGGGGCAATAGTTTCCCAGGTCAATAGTGACACCACCTTTGTGCAAGGGGATGACAATAGTGGTTCTCCACTCTGCTGGAATGAAGTCTGTAATTAGGCTGTGGTTGAATAGAGTACTCAATTGTGAAGCTAGTTCTTGCTGGAGATGGTGCAGACTATAGCCTGGGATATTATCAGGTCCCATGGAAGCTGTATTCTTTGCCTTGGATAGGGCCTTTAACACTTGATCTATGGAGATGTGAGGTGTGGGAGAAGTATCGGGGATGTCGACTGGGCCTTTGGGGGGGGATAGGTTCAGTGCAGACTTCACCCCCTTATCAGCCAGCAGGTTGGCTAAGTCTGCAAGATCAGTGTAAGTGGTACCATTAAGTACTAATTCGGAACAAACTTGGGCTTTGCCATGGAGGTTCCTAACATAACTGAAGAAGGACTTGTGGTTTCCCTTTGTTTCAGAGGTTAACTCATAATTGGCTTTGGAGTTTTTCACTAGTGATCTAATTTGCTTGTTGAGGCAGAGGAGGGAGATTTTCTGATATGGGATTTGTTCCTTTTTACCCTTGGACAACAGTTCCTTCCTTTTGTCGTAAAGCCTATTGATAGAGGATGTCCACCAGACAGGTTTGTGTTTCCTTGAGGAGCAGGTTTTAGTTCTGTTGGGTATGGCTGAGTCCATGCAATTGTGCAGGTGCTTGTATACTGCACTGTCGTACTGTTCAGCATAGTTGTCTGCATCCTCTGAGGGGGGGGGGGGTGATGGTGTGAAGCTTCTTATATCCTCCCTTAGGAGGGTGTAGTCAGCTCTTGAGAATTTTTTTTAGACTGGTTATGGCTGGGGAGCGGTTGGGTGGGATATAAACTTCAACCAAACTCTGTGCGCGTGGGTGCTGCACGGCCGGAAGATACCATATGAAAACACAGTTGGCCAGCAGAAATCAAGGCCACTAACACAAAAAACATTAGTGGATGAAAAGACTTCATTAAACAGACCAGTTTCGGCAATAAGCTGCCTTCTTCAGTGTTGAATAAACGGACATAATAACAGTTAGTATAACATGCTAATTTATATATACCCTCAACCAATAAAACCACTGGTATACTCCTGCCAGTCATGAATAAAACTTGAACCGGCAATTAGTAAAAAATAGTAAACCTTGAATATGAGACCAAGGCCAAAACATGGTAAAAAAAAAACATAATAATGTATATATCCCTGAATATCACTATAATGACCTAATAATGCACCACATAACAGTTACTAAAAGTATTTTGTTATATGCAACTACACCATAGAAATGAATAAATTCATTATGTATGTAACCACTATATGTTAACAACTATAAAAGCAAAATAATCCTATATACTATAAATACGGTGGAATCCAACATGAATATACGGGTAATCAACACTTTAAAAAAATAATAATTTACAAGAGATAAATGATAATATCTGAAACCAGATAAAATTAAGAATCCAATCATGGAAAAAAACATATGCATAAAGCCTGTAAATGTAATACCAATGGTGAGCTGCAAGTAACCCAATTGAGATGAGAATGCCCCATTCTTCATAAAAATTGTGGTTATAAATGGTCATTAAGTCCTGGTAAAAATAACGCACCTAGAGTGATAATCCAGTATTTTTCCTTATGGTTTAGAATACTGTGCCATCCTTGAGGATTAGTTCCATCACCGATAATTCGGTCAATGACCATGAACATAACTGGGCTTGCTGATGTTGTAATACATGACGATAGAGAGCGTTTGTTTCCCTCTTGTTCTTGATGTCGCTTCGATGTTCATTGATACGAGTCCTGAGTGGTCTCGAAGTCTGACCTACATAAAAAGCTGAACATCGGCAAGTGGCCAGGTACCCAGAAAAGACCATGCCTGGCATCCAATACTAGACTTATCGATTTTGAACACATTCTTGGACATCCCAAAATTCAAAATGCTGACTTTACAACAGCTACTGCCCACGCTTGGTTAGTGACTCTAGACTTAAAAAGGCATACCTGCATATCCCAATAAGGGAATTGTGCAGAAGATACTTCCGTTTCAAGGCAGGTTTTATGCATTACCAATTCTCTGCACTGCCCTTTGGCTTATCTACGGCACCCAGGGTCTTTAGAAAGTGCCTGGCACCAGTAGTTGCATTTTGCAGACAAAGAAGCATACAAATCTATCCTTACTTGGGCGACTGTCTCATTCAAGCAGAAAACAAGGACATTCTTCTTCAAAATCTGGCATTTGTAAAAAGGCTTCTAACATGCCTAGGGTACACAATAAATGAAAAGAAATCACAACTGGTACCCTCTCAAAAAATTACATTCCTGGGTGCAAGCTTGAATACAACTGCCCAGATGGCTTACCTTACGCCAGACAAAGGCAACTAACTATGTACTTCGAATAGATGGCAACAAAAACCCAGATCTGGAGTAGGGACTTCATTTATCAGCAACCTGTGGGTCTTGGATCCGATATCGGATCCGAGCCGGCAACTATTTATACAGCTATGGATCCGAGCTCCTAGCTCCTCCCCTCACCCATAATCCCCTGCCAACCCCAATTGACCTCAGATCTAGTTTGCCGCTCTTAGAAGAGACAGCTGGATTTCAGAGCTCCTGGCGACTTTCAGATAAGTTTTAAGAAAAACTTGTTAAAATAGAAAATATTTCTTTTCTTAAATAGTGTGTGTGTTTAAGATCCCCTTTTGTTAATTTTATTCTTTTTTTAGTGTATTTCCTCCCCTCGCTGGTTGTAGTGTGTGTGTGTGTGTGTGTGTTGCTTGTGTTTTTGGGGCCTGGTGTGTTTGTGTAGTTTTCTTTTCTTGAAAAATGTCGGCGGCCCCAAAGCCCATTTTTTCTAAGTGCACCGAGTGTGGCCATAAGCTTTCACCGGCAGATGGCCACACTTGGTGTGTTCGGTGCCTTGGGGTTGAACACATGTCCTCAGGCTGCATGATTTGTGCAGGGTTCAACCCCAGGGCACTGAAAGAGTGGAGGTCGAAGTTGGTCCTGGCGGGACTTTTGCCCCCGGAGTCGGCTTCGGCCTCCGCTATTCCCGTGGCACCTCCCCAGCCTGTGGTGGTGGCCACTCCTGCCCCCTTCCTCCGGCCGGGATTCAAGCTCCCACTAAAGCGCTGGAGGATAGGGAGGCCAGGAGGGAGAAACGGAGGGAGAAGCACCACAAGCGGCGGGCCGAGGCCTCCGCTCCGGCCCCCCCCCCCCAGCTAAGCGGGCTTCTCCCTCCACGGCTTCCAGGTCTCCTCCTCCTCGACTCCGATCACCTTGCTTCTCCCTGGGACTGGAGGAGGAGACCCAATCTCCGTCGAGGTCATCGAGGCGGCACTCCAGGCCTGCCTCGGTGGCCTTGTCGAGATCCACCTACAGCCTGTCTGATGCAGACTTGAACCGGATGATAAGGTTCATCCAGGCCCAGCTGCAGATGGGAGTGCTCCTGCCTCCCCCCCCTTCGGGGGGGGGGGGGCTCAACACCATTTTTTGCTCCGATAGCTCCTTCTCCGACCCGCTTCCCGGGTTTGGAGCGCTTGGAGCTGGGCAGCGTTGGAGCCGGGGGTGGGTCGGCGCCGACAGTACTGGGTACTTCGGATCCGACCCTACCCTCGGTTCCATCGTCGGATCCGACCTGTCAGAGCCATGGCCCAAGCTTCGGATCCGAGGGATTCAGTGTGCCTTCGGCTCCGTCGTCGGAGCATACTGGTCCCTCGGATCAGACTATCTCTGTGCCGGTACCGATCCCTTCATCGGATCCGAGTGAGAGTCGGCTCTCGGAGCCCAGGGAGAGCAGCTCCCCCTCGGCCTTCGATGTAGTGGAGAGGGCTCTGTTGAGAGCATCCAGACCCCCGGCCCTTGTCTCGGCTCCACCCTGCACTCCCTTTCTTCTGGGTCAGGCTTCCATCACCTGGCCACAGGGACAGCCTTCTTCAATGTCCCAGGTTGTTCCTTTGGAACAGGACATTGCTGGCGAGACCTCCTCGGACATCCCCCCCCCCCCCCGATGAAGTGCCTCGCAAGCATAAGTGTAAGAGGAGGCACGTGGACTCCCCCGAGTCCTTAACAGAGGACACGGACTTGGATGAAGGGGAAGGCTCCCCAAGATCACCCCCTGAGGATGTCTCCTTTGGAGACATCATGGAAATGCTTAGGCTCAGGGGGGGTGGTCTGCCCCCAAGGCTTCCTCCGAGTCTGTGTTCCTGGAGGCATTCGAAGCAGGCCCGTCTACCTCTTGGGTGTCCCCTCTGGCCGACCCCCTGATGGACCTTGTGACCACCAGGGCGTGGAAGGAGCCGGACACTGTGGAGCCTATTCCCAAGTGCCCGGATAGGATTTTGAGCCCCCCCGCAGACCGGCCCCACTGGAGCAAGGGTCCCCCTGTAGATGCCATGTTGATGGCGGCAGCCACTAACAGGGAACTAGCTCAGGAGAGCCCCTCGATCCATCCTCCGAGCAAGGAGTCTCGCTTGATGGATCGCCTTGGGAAGCGGGTATTCAGTTCAGCGACCTTCTCAGTAAGGTCTCTGAACTACATGTCACATGTCATCAGGATGCAGCGCGATCTTATTAAAGAATACACTGCTTCCCCCCTGGAGTCCATGTCGCCGGAGGGCAAGCAATTGTACTCCACTCGTATGGCCACTCTGAGATCTGTTTCCAGTACCTCTGTGCGGCTGTTGTCTCGCGCAACTGAGGGAGCCGCTAGAGCTAGCGGAGTGGGCCTAGTTATGAGACGCCAGGCCTGGCTCCGACATTGTGACTTCGCGGAGCCCTTTAAGGCGTCCTTTGCAAATGCCCCCTTTGATGGTTCTGCTTTGTTTGGCAAGACCGTTCGCGAGACACTTCTCCAGAGCATGGAGGATGGGAAGACGTTGTCTGCCGTCGGAGTCCGTTTCTCTGCTCCCCAGAGGTCCTTTTCCAAGAACCAAAAGGGACAGAAGAAGATGTGGTTCCGGAAATTGCAACATTCCTAACCTGCTCCGGACAACCAGTCCTTCCGTGGCAGAGGACAGGGAGGACGCCGCCCTAGAGGCAGAGGGACACCGAGAAATTTTGGGTCCAGATAATCCTTCTCTGATCGGCCCACGCAACAGCCTTGAAGGGTTGCCCGACTGCGCCACTCTGGAGGCAGTCGGGGGTGCTTCTCGAGGCATCTGGCGGCATGGAAGTCCATTACGTCAGACTGCTGGGTGCTTCGAATTATATCCAGAGGTTACAAAATCCCTATGCTTCATGTTCCCAGACTCAAGAACCTCCCCAATGTACCACCTGATCAGAGGGAGGCTGCAGCCGCGGAAATCCAGCAGCTGCTAGAAAAAAGGGCCATCCAACCCGTCCCCCCAGACCAGCTCGGATTAGGGTTTTACTCCAGGTTTTTTCTGGTGCCAAAAAAGACGGGGGACCTGAGACCAATTCTAGACCTCTCCCTCTTGAACCTGTCTGTAACCAAGGAGAAATTCCGAATGATCACTCTTCAATCCATTCTCCCCCTGTTGCGGGAGAACGACTGGATGTGCTCAGTAGACCTCAAGGATGCATACTACCACATCTTAATGGACAGACGATCTAGGAGGTTTCTCCGCTTCCGGCTGGGAGCCAGCCACTATCTGTTCAGGGTCCTTCCCTTTGGCCTCACCACAGCCCCCAGGGTGTTCATCAAAGTTTTAGCAATGATAGCGGCCCACCTGAGACTTCAGGGAATGCAGGTCTTCTCGTACCTGGACGACTGGCTCCTGACCGCCCCAACAAGGCATCTACTCTACTCAGCCAGAGATTTTTTTTCTTCGCCTAGTCCCCCAGTTAGGCATCACGATCAATATGGACAAGTCCTCCCTTGCTCCGACACAAGTGATAGACTTCATAGGGGCCAGGTTAGATACGAGAAGTCTCCGAGCCTACCTCACTTCGGAACGACTATAGAATCTCAGTTTACATGTGCGGGCCATCCTCCAATCAGAAGCTCCACCCGCGGAATTGGTCCTGAGGGCACTGGGCTCTATGGCAGCGGCAATTACACTCCTTCTGTGTGCTCGCCTAAACATGAGGGTACTACAGTGGACCCTTCAAGTACAATGGTCCTTCCAGCTTCTTCCTCTCAATCACCCTGTCTCTGTCGGCAAGGCTTGCAGGAGGGCCCTGTTATGGTGGCTTCATTCCCTAGACCTCCATACAGGTCGCCCCTTCTGCACCCCACCTCCCCTCGTCACGGTGACGGACGCTTCTCGCCTCGGGTGGGGGGGGGGGGCATTGCTCAGGCAGAACAGTCCAAGGCACATGGAACGACTCGGAGACCTCCCTGCATATCAATGTTCTGGAGATGAGGGCAGTGCTGTTGGCGTTGCAAGCACTTCACAACCTTCTTCCCATCGGAACTATTGCGATACAGACGGACAACATGTCAGTTGTCTGGTATACCAACAAACGGGGGGAACCAGGTGTTATCCTCTCTGCCGAGAGGCCATGAGAGTGTGGGAATGGGCAATCTCCACCAACCGCTTTCTGATCGCAATTCACATTCTGGGACGGTCCAACATTCTGGCGGACAAACTCAGCCGCACTATTCTTTCCCCTTACGAGTGGTCTCTCAACTCCCGAGTAGCGAAGCAGATTTTTGCAAAATGGGGGCAACCCTGCTGCGATCCTTTTGCCTCTCCCTCAAATACGAAATGCGACCACTTCTTCGCTCTGATTCCCCCACCAGGGGAAGCCCCGAGAGACGCTCTAGTGCATGCTTGGCCGCCCGGTCTACTTTATGCCTATCGTCCTCTACCCCTGATGCTAAAGATGTTACAGAAAGCCTCTCGGTTGGGGAGCAAGATGATCCTCATTGCCCCATTCTGGCCTCGACAAACTTGGTTCCCTTACCTGTGGTCTCACTTGGTGAATCCTCACTGGATTCGGGATCCCAGCCTGGATCTGATCTCCCACCCATCAGGCTTACCGACCCCGAATCTGGACAACCTGAAGCTGACAGCTTGGCTGCTCCAGTTCCACTCTTAATTAGGACTCCCGGTATCTCCTCACCAGTCAAAGCCATCTTGGTGGCAGCACATAAACCTTCCACCAGGAAGATTTACCACAGTAAATGGAAGCGCTTCTCCGTCTGGGCGGAACATCATAATTTGGACCCCTTCCCTGCTCTGCTAACGTCAGTTTTGGACTTCCTTACCGGGCTTTTTCAGCAAGGGGCTAGCTGTTAGACAGTCAAGGTACAATTGGCAGCCATCTCCCATTACCATGTAGGACACGAAACAGGTCCTTTGATGTCAGCTAAACTATGTAAAACCTTCCTCAAGGGTACTTTTCTGCTCAGGCCCTCTATCAAAGAAGCCATACCCCCTTGGGACCTATCGCTAGTTCTTCAGGCCTTGACTGCTTCCCCCTTTGAACCAGCTGCCTCTGCTGATCTTAAATACCTGTCTTTGAAAACAGCATTCCTGGTAGCCATCACTTCTGCGAAAAGAGTTTCGGAACTTCAAGCTCTTTCCGTAAAACCCCCGTACTTGGTTTTTCATCAGGATAGTGTGTACCTCAGGACCAATCTGTCCTTTCTACCTAAGGTGGCCTCAGAAACCAATATCAATCAGTCCATTAATCTTCCTGTTTTCTTCCCTAATTATCAAAATAAAGGAGAATACAAGCTGCATTCATTAGATGTGCACAGGCAGCTGCGTTTCTATATTCATAGGACTGCTGGTCACAGACAATCTGATCAGCTGTTCATTTCCTTTGCCAAATTCAGTTTGGGTAAAGCCGTTTCGAAGGTCACCTTATCACACTGGATTTCCCAATGTATCCTTCTAGCTTATGAGGCTTCTGCGAGGCCCGCACCTCAAAGGGTCCGTGCACACTCCACTCGCTCCATATCTACTTCTACTGCATTCAGATCTAGAGTCCCCTTGGATGATATTTGCTCAGCAGCCACTTGGGCCTCATCTCATACCTTTATTAACCACTACAAACTGGACGTCACTTCCAGAGGGAGAGCATCCTTTGGCCCCGCAGTGCTCCGGAACATCCTTCCATGATGGCCGCCCAAGATTCAGGTAGCTGGGGACTCTGTCCCACAGGTTGCTGACAAATGAAGTCCCTACTCCAGATTAAGAAGTTATGTACTCACCATAATGTTCCATCTGAGTAGGTGGCTTCATTTGTCTGCAACCATCCCCCCCTCCTTCCCCCTGGCCTTCAGAAGAGTTAGATGGTGGTATTATCCTGCCTTTCCCTGTTGGGATACCTTTTCAGGTATATAGGAGGGCAAACTTGATCTGAGGTCAATTGGGGTTGGCAGGGGATTATGGGTGAGTGGAGGAGCTAGGAGCTCGGATCCATAGCTGTATAAATAGTTGCCGGCTCGGATCCGATATCTGATCCAAGACCCACAGGTTGCAGACAAATGAAGCCACCTACTCAGATGGAACGTTGTGGTGAGTACATAACTTCTTATCTGCAAGACAAATTCTGCAGGCTTTGGGGTTCATGGCATCCTGCATTCTACTAATTCCATATGCAAGACTGCATATGATGAAACTTCATTGGTACCTAAAAAGTTTATGGAGTTAACATTGTCACAGTCTGGAAACAATGAACCTCTCATTCCCTGCCTACAACAGGAGTTTCTTTGGTGGACAGAGACATGTCACCAAAACAAGGGACTGTCATTCACTCTACCCCCTGCCACCCAAACCCTAACTACATACGCATCCGACTATGCTTGGGGGGCCCACCTGGCGGGGAGATGCATTCAGAGCATATGGAGCCCAAAACAAATGCATCTGCATATTAACCAAAAAGAGATGCTAGCTGTTCAGTATGCCCTGACGGCCTTCAAGGACTTGCTTCATCCAGGACAACTACTGATAAAAGCAGACAAAACCACAGTTATGTGGTACATAAACAAGCAGGGGGGTACACATTCCTACCCCCATTGCAGACTAGCCATGGTACGGTGGGACACAGCCTTGACTTGCCAAGTACATCTTCAAGCTCAATTCCTGCCAGGAAAACAAAATACTCTGGCAGACGACCCAAGCAGAAATCTTATGGACCCTCACAAGTGGAAACTGGATCCACAAGTCTTCAACATGATAACACAGAAATGGGGGAGCCCAGACATAGATCTATTTGCCTCTCCCCAGAATTATCAACTGGACAAATTCTGCACAAGGACTTATCACAGACAAGCATGGAAAGTGGACGCCCTGTCCTTCAGTTGGAAAAACCTATCAGTCTACGCTTTTCCTCCTCTGCCTCTTCTCCCCAAGGTCTTGCTAAAGATCAGACAGGAAAAAACAAAAATGATCCTAATTGCCCCGGACTGGCCTCACCAACACTGGTACCCAATTCTAAGGAATATGTCTCCACTCCCTCCTTTGTACTTGCCTCAAATACCTCATCTACTGTCTCAGCAGAGCAATCAAATTCTGCACACACAGCTCCAAACTTTGAACCTGGCAGCATGGCTGATCATGTAATTATTCAAACACCTCTCAGTAAATCTGTGATGGATGTCATTTTGGAAGCCGGAAGGCCTAGTACTAGAAAATCTTATGCTGACAAATGGAAGAGATTCTGTTCTTGGAACCAGCACAAGGAACGGACATAGCAAAACCAGATATTACTTAGATTTTACAATACTTGACTGAGATGCTTGACAAGGGCCTATCTTTTTCTTCAATAAAAATCCATGCCTCTGCCATCTCGGCTCATTACAACATGGAGCCTCCCATCTTTTCTCATCCTCTGCTAAAACAGTATCTTAGAGGGTCCAAAAATCTAAGGCCTCCCAGAAGATCACCAACCCCTGCTTGGGACCTCAATTTTGTGCTGGAAAAACTCACCCTGCCCCCTTATGAACCAGCAGCTACTGCGGATATAAAGTTCTTATCTTGGAAAACAGCTTTCCTTTTGGCAATCACTTCAGCAAGAAGGGTTTCAGAATTATAGGCCCTCATGGCTGTGGAGCCTTTTATTACATTTTACCCGGACAGGGTGTCCCTCAGGACCAATCCTTCATTTATGCCTAAGGTGGTATCCAGTGTGGCTCTTAACCAAAACTATTCACCTGCCAACATTTTACCCATATCCGCAGAACAAGGGGGAGCGGATTCTGCATTCATTGGACGTACACAGACAACTAAGATTCTACTTAAACAGGACCAAATCTCTAAAAGTCTGAGCAACTACTGGTGGCATTTGCTGCAGGATCAGAGGGGAAAGCTATATCAAAGCAGACTATTTCTAAGTGGATAAGCCACTGCATTCGTTTCTGCTACTTGCATCATGGTAAACCAGTGCCAAAGGGAATCGGGTCACATTCCACCAGAGCTGCCTCTACCTCAGCATCCTTTCTCAGAGGAGTTCCAACCAAAGACATTCTAGCAGCTGCTACTTGGAGCTCTGTTCATACTTTTACAAAGCATTATCATTTGCCTCTGTTCTCCAAGTCCAGGGCAGGCTTTGCCACTGCAGTTCTGCAGGGCCTTATAGCCTCCCCTAATGCTGTTTAGTTCCATCCTCCCATCAATAGCTTTGGGATTCTACCCAAATGTGATGACTGCAACAGTGAAACACGAAGAACATAGTACAGTTGTGTACACTTACCATAAATGTAGATGTTTGAGTGTATTCACTGTTGCATTCCGGGTTACCCACCCGCCATCCCCCTTTTTTCTTCTAGAACTTCTCTTTCCTTCACTATATTCTAAAGCCTTTGTGGTGTATTTGCTTTTAGATGAAGGTAAAGTTTATGTTGCTAAAAGTGCATGTGTGTATATATATATATATATATATATATATATATATATATATATATATATATATATATATATATTGTTTAATTATATATACATATTTTTGCTCCCCATTTGGGGGGCACCTGACATCTGGGGCAAGAAAAACTGAATAAAATGGCGTCGGCTGCATGTTTTATACCCCTGCCGACCTGACGTCATGGAAGAGGAGACAGCAACTGATGCAGGACCCAAGACTTTGATATTCAGGCCGACTGAGGGCAACCCGCCAACAGATTACCCAAATGTAATGACTGCAACAGTGAGTACACTTGAACATCTACATTTATGGTAAATGTACACAACTGTACTTTGCCCATGTTGGTAAGAACCAAATCCAGTATATTATCTCGCCTTGTGGGGGATGAGACCAGCTGGTCTTGTGTGTTAGAGTTGATGAAGTTAAGGAATCTTTGGGTGAGTGCATTAGAACAAGAATAGTTCACCCAGTCTATGGTGGGGTAGTTGAAATCACCAAGCATCAGGGTGTTGGGGGGTACATTGATGCAGTCAGGTTGGTCCATGTAGGAGGAGTGGGTGTCCTGAGACATGGAGTGGGTCTATAGCTGGCTATAACTAGGATCAGGGTCTTGCCAACTGTCAGTTGCACCTGCAGTAATTCCAGTGCATCATGCTGGTAAACCAGTCTGGATGTGTGCCTGTCTTTAATGAAGATAGAGACTACACAATCTCATTTTGGGGCCAGAAAGTGTGGAATGAGGTATAGCCTGGTAAGGCCAGGAGTGATGGCTGCAGCCCTGAACCACATTTCCGTGACTGCACAGACGTCTGCATTTTCCAGTGTGAGGAGAGCCTCCAGTGAGTGCATTTTCAGATTAAGGCTCCTAGCATTGAGCAACATGACCTTCAGTTTGCTTTTTGACAGATCTTTCATGTTGGAAGATTTGTCTTTGGGACATGGCCTGAAAAAGGCATAATGGGGGAGGCAAGAGCCTTGGCCAAGATCCGGAACTCCAGGGGTGACAGGTGGAGGCCATCTCTGGCAAAGCATTGAGGCTTGTCAACCATGTCATCCCAGGCTGACGGATACTGGATCCCCTTGGAAAGACACCAGTAACTAAGCCAATTGTTGAAGTCAATAAGTTTTGTTGGTATTGTGGCATCATTCTTGGTGAAGGCAGGATGTTGCTCAGAGCCAGGGTCACACCAGCCTGGAGCACATAGTCTGAGAGCTCAGTCATGTCTCTCTTCATATAGTCCAGGGAGGTGTCTCAAGTCTTTCACACCAACATGGACAATGATAGAGTCATACTTGTACTTGTTGTGGAGAGACTTAAGTGCGTGCGTGATGTGGTGGATTCTAGCGCTTGACAAACAGCTGACCCTGACCTTCTTGTTGAGCCTGGTGAGGGAGACATCAGTGTGTCTCACTGTTGAGTTGCCAATGACTAGTATGTTTGGCTTATTCTTATGCCTAATGGGCTGTGTTTGTGAGACAGTGGTGTGTTGACTACTGTGTGCGATGTGATTGGCATTGTGCGTGGAATGTTTGTCAATGTGTTTTGGGGGTCTCTGTTTAGGTAAGCTTTTGTTGAGGACCCCCTGCATAGGTGGGTGTGAGACTCTGAAGTGGGTGGTGTGATGTTTGCGCTGGCAACCTCCTCTTTGTCAGGCGTACTGAATGTGGTGTGAGAGAGCATGGATTCCAGCTTACTGATGTAGCTACATCTCTCACAAGTAAACGAATTATGTGCTAGGAGAAGGGGACTGTCCGTGAACATGAGGCAGTTGCTACACTGTCTCAGTATGCCCATGTCAACCAGACTGGCAGGGGAAACTGATGAGAATTGTCCAGGACGTAGGGAGAGCAGGGTTTCTCCACAAAAACCTTAAATGTAAAATAACTGGCCTGAAGCATAAGTGCTAAAACCAAAACTAAGATGCTTAGAATGGCAGGTAAATTTAATCAAGCTACTAACGAGCAGTAATAAGTGCAGAATAAGAGCACTTGTGCACCTAAGAGCACACAGAACAGCAAACTAAAGTAATAAAGAAAGTAGAAGACAATTGCAGTAAGAGCAGCTGAATAAAGTATACATTTTTTTAAGTGATGTGACCGGACATTTGTTTTACAGTAGGTACAAATAGTAGTTTCATGTAGTTGGTCTTTTATGTTTTGATTTGGTATTGGGTGATGTAGCATAGTGAAAAGGAGTAGTTAACACATTAGTGTCGTGCCTGCGTGTGAAGGTTGGCTAAAAGTGAGGATACGAGTATAGATTGTTTATTCTGCCTTATTGTTGAGCCAGATTTCAACATATGGGAATGGATTCTAAGAAACTTTAATAGAAAGGATCTTGAGGGCAGGTGGATCTTTGATGGATTGAAAGTCATCTTACTTTCCTGAGGAGTGAAGAGGGTTTTGCCTTGTGGCAGCATTAGGATCATAAGCCCATTTTCTAGTTGATCCAGAATTCCCTTACCTCTTCCCTGTCTGTTGAGGAGAGAAAATGAACAATAATCTAAGCCGAAAACAGTATATTCAGCATTTTAGGCCTAATGTCTTTGATGGGCAGTTGAAAGTAGTGGCTTTATTATAGCCAATGGCTTAGAGACCTAAATGATTGTGTAGTCTTCACAGGGTTGTTGTTGTCTGACATACTAGTTTGAGGGAGACTGTCAGTTTTTGCTTGGTGCAGAAGATCACTGCTTTGTTGTTTTCTGCGCGTTTAGGCTTAGATTCACACTGATGTATCCAATTTGCAGTAATCTTTGGGTCTTCTTGAATCTGGTACTTAATGGCTATGGAAGCTGAACCAGCTTTTAAATAAACCATCTTAATAGAGTGATGTGGACATTTGGAAATGTTTCATTGAAAGCGTATAATGTATAGTGAGAAAAGGCGAGGGGTGGAACTATTCCTTGGCAAACAGCAGAGTTGGAGGAGTGGTTGCTTTTCTACTGTGAAATTGGCTGTTGGAGAGAGTTTTGGTACCATATGATTGCCTTTGTGGTATATGAAAATTTGTTGTGTGTTGTAGCTAAATCAGTGTTTTTTCCGAGTTACTTGTATCATTGGCAGTGCTTGTTTTGAAGGGTGCCGTGTTAGGTACTGACATGCGTGAATTAGCTTTTTACTGTGAGAGATGCAGGAGAGAGCAATTCCAGACCTGCTTTGTTTCATAGAATGTGGCTGTTGAAGGTTCCTAATGTAGGAACTGACAAAAAGAATCACTCTCTTGTAATACCAGGCTGATGCTGGAGCATCATTGCAAGGCAAAGGACATAGAGAGCAGATATTGGTCACACCTTCTTGGGTATATCTGTCCTGGTGATGTCCATATGTTTGTCCAGCTCTCCCTGTGGGATGATCTTTCATCCATTCTGTGCTTTGATATAATTCCACCCTATCCTGTCACCTGAGGATGTTCTTCGTGTTTCACTGTTGCAGTCATCACACTTGGGTTATCTGCCTGCAGGTAGCCCTTAGTCAGCCCGAATACCAGAGACTTTGCATTTCTGCATTAGATGCTGTCGCTCCAGGACTGACGTCAGGTTGTCAGGGATATAAAAACAGGCAGCCGACGCCATTACATGAGTCATTCTTGCCGAGGAGACCGAAGCAGAAGCAGTTTGCAAGTGCCGGTTGGCTGCTACCTGAATTTTCGTTTACGAATTTAATAATCCTGAAGTCTTCTAAAGCAAGTACCCCATTGGGGATCCTTTTTTCTTGCTCTAACCGGTGTCAGAAAAAGTTAACAATTGTCTTGCCTGTGGAAAGCAGATACCTCACAGAGAGTTTCATTCTTACTGCATCACCTGTTTAGGCCCAGATCACGATGTCCCCCGCTGTTGATTTTGTGCCCTGTTTAACGCCCGAACCATTCATCATCGGGCTCTCTTTGTCGCTAAATTCTTTCGCTCTCTGTCTCCATATTCTGAAATGGCTTCAGTAAGCCATCCGGCTACCGATATTCTGAAAGAGCAAGATAGACAGAGACCGCATAGGTCCAAAGCTGCCGGCGATGCTTCTGTTAAGCTAGCTGCCAGTCCGCTGGTACTCAGTGAGGTGCTTTCGCAGCCCCTGATGCCCACTTCACTGGATTCGCAGGCCTCTACTGAGACCCATTCGGAGTCCGGTATGCCGTGAGACTCTTCATCAACTATGGAACCTGCGGATGTCTCTACCTTGGATGGGTCCGGAGCCACTGAGTAGCCACCGGCTTCTGAGAAAGTTATTTGCTCAACCGATGTTTGACTCAAACAGATGACTTCTTTTTTTACCAAAACTACTGAGTTTCTTAGGCCCAGTGTAAAACTGATGACCAAAGCGCATGCACTTGCTCCCATGCCACAAAAACAAATGTTTAGAATGGCTGAAGACCTTATTACGCTGATTAGGGGAAGTCAGCCTTCCCCTGCTAAAAGACAGAGTCCAGTCCCCTTCAGCTTCTACAAACCAGGAGTCCGATGACTCTGAAATTTCTGATTATGATGACATGCCCTTATCTGCTTATGAGAATTCAGATCCAGAGGAATCCATTCCGTCTGTCTCCCCTCCAGAGGAATTCTGTTTTGTTGAAACCTTGCATACCTTACGAGGGCATTTCCACTAGGAATGCCAAGACTATCCTCAGTCCAAAAGGAGACTCAGAGAATTTCTAGAGCTGCCTCAACACTGGCCCTTAGCAATACCCCCTGTCCTGGATGTTGTGGTTGATGTTTTTATGGACTCCAGTCTTACTCCTGACACTTTAACTCCTGCCACTAGGAAACCAGACAGGTACTACAGAGTACCTGACACTCAGCCAGCATTGATACCCACTCCTGCACAGCCTGACATCGGTGGCACCTACACCAGAATCCAACCCTCCTCTCTCAGCAGGAGGGACAGATGCTGCATTCACAACTGCAAACCCTAAATCTTGCAGCCTGGCTTATTCCTTGACTTCTACCCCAGTGGCCTTAAGCAAACAGGTGCTGGACGTCATTCTAGAAGCCAGAAGACCCAGTACAAGAAAATCCTATGCTGATAAGTCGAAAAGGTTCTGCTTATGGATTCAATCTAAAGGAGAGAACACAACACTGCCCTCTCTCTGCCTCTTATCCTGGATTACTTAGCAGATCTACTCCACAAAGGTCTGTCCTTCTCCATTTAAATACATGCCTCAGCCATTTCTGCTCATTACAACACTGAGCCACCTCTCTTCTTGCACCCTCTTATCAAACAGTTCCTAAGAGGGGCAAACAACTTAAGGCCACCAAGGAGAGCACCCACCCCTGCTTGGGACCTTAACTTTGTACTGGAAAAGCTCCCCCCCCCCTTTGAACCTGCTGCATCAGCAGAGTTAAAATTCCTCTCTTGGAAAACAGCCTTGCTTCTAGCCATCACTTCAGCTAGAAGAGTGTCTGAGCTACAAGCACTGATGGCTGTGGAACCCTTCATTATTTTCCATGCTGACAGTGTTTCCCTCAGGCCTAACCCTTTCTTTATGCCTAGAGTGGTGTCCAGTGTGGCTCTCAATCAATCCATCCATTTACCAACCTTCTTCCCTAACCCTCAAAATAAAGGGGAAAGGATCCTGCACTCCTTGGACATGCACAGACAGTTCAGATTCTACCTTGATAGGACTAAGCCCTTCAGAAAATCTGACCAGCTACTAATCCACTTTGCAACAGGGGCAGAGGGCAAGGCCATTTCAAAACAAACCATTTCCAAATGGATAGCAGACTGCATCCATTTCTGCTATAAACACCATGGGGAACCAACCCCTCAGGGGGTCAGAACGCATTCTACTAGGGCAACATCTACCATATCTACCTCTACAGTATTTCTCAGTGGAGTCCCTGCCAGGGACATCCTGGAGGCTGCTACCTGGAGTTCTGTACACACCTTCACCATGCATTATCACCTGCCTATCTTTTCCAAATCCAGGGCAGGATTTGCTACAGCAGTCTTGCAAGGCATATTAGCCAGCCCTAACTCTTCTTGACTGCCTCCACCCTTCTTCAGCTTTGGGTATCCACCCAAGTGTGATGACTGCAACAGTGAAAAACGAAGAACATAGTACAGTTGTGTACACTTAACTATAAAAGTAGAGGTTCGAGTGTATTCACTGTTGCAGTCCTGGTTTCCCTCCCTCCAGCCCCCTGGTTTTCTCTCGCTCTCTTTCTCCTATCTATGGCTGTTGCTAACCCCTTCGGGGGTGTTGGTATTGGTGGTTACTTTTTACTGGTGGTGCTTTCCCCACCATAACCTAGTTTCCTGTTTGGGGGGCTCCTGACATTTGTGGCAAGAAAAACTGATGTAATGGCGTCTGCTGCCTTTTTTTATACTCCTGTCAACCTGACGTCAGTCCTGGAGCAACAGCATCCGACGCAGAAATACTAAGTGTCTGGTATTCGGGCCGACTGAGGGCTACCTGCAGGCAGATAACCCAAGTATGATGACTGCAACAGTGAATACACTCTAACATCTACATTTATGGTAAATGTACACAACTGTACTTTTATATTACAAGGTGTTAGCACCGTCTATTCCCCAGTCAGATTTTTGGAAATTTAAAGAAACCAAGCTGCATTTGTGGAGTAGTTCTAGAGAACCCAGGTTTGTGCTTAATGGCAGCACTTAGGACTGACGGCTATTTTTCTATGACCAACAATGCTCAGTGGCCTAGGTTGAGGAGAGTCCACTGAGGCCTTCTGTACTAATAAGTCTCACAGGACAGGGATTATATGTATGAAAACTGTTTGATATGACTGACCAATCTTCTTTTACCTGTATGACTTGAGGCCAGTAGATCTTGGACAGCTTGGCACTTAATCCTTTCCCAAGCCTTCAAAACCGCTCCCTTTTACTTGCAGTCTTGTGCATTTAAGGCCCCTCTCTAGATCTGTTTTGGATATCAATGCAAGCATGTGTTGGGCTGTTACCATGTCAAAACATTGCAAACATTTCTTGGATTCTGCTTCCTTTTGTGTGGACGTGTCTGAATCCAAGTTCTCCCGTCACCATTCTCTGGTGCTTGTTCAGACCTGAGCAGGTCTATTAAGCACAGGCCTGTACAGCTTGCAGTCAGAGTTAGGGAAGGATTTTCCCTCATCTTCTGTGCTCTAATGGAAGGACTTGGAAAGCAAAGTGGTCCTTGTTTCTGGGTCACATAAGCAAGGTGTATCCTCCACTCCCTACATATTCCACTTGTAAAACCCATATTTTGGAGATTTGGTTAAACTGATTAAGTTTTCTTTGGCCTCATAGCTTTTACCCAGGAACATCTAAATAAGTATCTGAAGGAGAAGTAGCAGCCTTTAGATATTCCAGCCAAGGCACCTGTCCACAGGAGTGACAACTTTGCAGCACTGAAGCATCCTAGGATTATTGGAAATGGAAGCATGCTGACTCTGACCATTTAGCCTTGCCAGTACCCAAACTCCCCCTCTTCCTTGAGGAGGGCTAAGCTGTCACGTCCATGATGAATTTTTGAGAAGCCATCCATTCATCCAAGTTCAATTTGAAGAACAATGGTGTATCCCACTGCTTTATTTGCAGTGTGCATCTATTTGTTCTGGAAGATGGGGAAGTGCTGTTTGATGAACCTGTCTTTCAGTCTTTATTTCTCTGCTGGTGTAGATTTAGATCCTTGGTTGTGGTCTTTGAGCGTATTTTGTGAAGAAACGAGAAAGCCAGGACCACTGAGTCTCCAGAGACAGGGAAGGCAATACATTAATCACCCCTCAGGAGCCTATAAGAAAGCGAATAAAGGGACATTGCATTCAGTCTTTTCCTGGTAGTTTCATTTGCTTGTTTTTAGGTCAATGCAATGATCTGTTTAGCTAGAAAGTCCCCAGAGTTTCCAGTTGTTTGATGTGTTTAGTGAGGTAGATCTGTAGGTGGTGATGTACTGAATTTGCTTAGTTGGTACGAAATGTAATGGACCATTGACCTTTTTTATCTGGATCATATTGCCTTGGCAATTAATTGTACTATGTGGAAGGACTTCCTGACCACTCACCACATAACGATCAAATAAGAGAGAATTATCAACCCTTTCAAGGTCACTAAAAACCTTCTTATTTAGAAGTGGGGTATAGTCTGTGTTACTGCAGGGTTCAACCAAATGTGAAAATGTTGCACATTTCAGACCATTTTTAGAATGCCAAGTATTTGCAAATGTTTGTTCTTGCTGAAGGGTTTGAGCGTCAGAGGGGAAGTTAAATTATTAGCATACTTTGTTGGCCAAAGGTCTTGGTTCTTTGTGTGGAGATAAAAATAAATACTGAGCAGGAGGGTACCAACATTGAGCCGTGTAGGACACCGCTGGGCACCTTCATATTGTCTGAGGTACTTGTCACCTGCACTTTGTAGGGTCAGCCAGTTTGCTGTCCATGTTACCACATAGGAATCTATTTTAATGCATTAAGCTTACTAACTATGCTAACATGGGGGATGGTATATGCTTTGTCTAGGTAAAGGTAAGCCATGTGGACAGCACAATCACTGTCAAGCACTTCTTTGTATCAAATATAAACCTGAAGTCACTTGTAAATAAGGAGCTTGTCTAATAAAACATCTACATGTATGAATGGATGTTGTATTAAGCTGTTAGACTGCATTTGAAGCAGGCCAATGCAGAAACCCAGGTTTTTACTCTGTGCTTGCAATGTTTGCACATTTATTCTCATTCTTGCTTGTGTTTTGACTGTTTCTGTAAGTATACTTTCACTGTTGCATTACAACAATGTTTTATTTTTTTTTTCAAGTGCTAATTACTGTATTCTGCAAATATTATTGTTTGGATATGTTTGATAGCGTTTGCTGATCAGGCATTCTTCTCATCTGCTATGCTATAGTTGTAGTGCTGCAGTATTGTCCTTGCACTTATACTGAGTTTAGAATCATGTACACCAAGTCAAAATATTTGGTTTACATTCTGAGTAAGTAATCCAGCCAAACTCTCATGTTATGTTATTTTACGTTTTTGTTCTGCTCCCATATTGTTAATGGTTGATGCTATCTCCTGCTCTCTTTGCAAAACTCACAGAACAATAAATATTTTTTCAGTGTGTCGCCTGATATTAAAGGACCACTACGGGCAAATGATGAAGAAAACATTTTTTTTTTATCTTGCTATGATTTACTACACCTTCCAAAGCTGCCTGCAGCAAAATAAGTACTCATTCCTAATTGTATTTTGTTTTTACTCTTGTCTGCCCTCATGGGTGCAGACATCGTGATTCCTTTGGAAAGCTAAATCTGTCCCATAATGCACAGACTGAGAACAAATGGCCCTACCATTTGTTGTCAGACTAGACTTCCATTCAATTAGAATGGAGCACCTGAAAAAATGCCAAGTTTGAGAGTTTGCAGCTCAAGTGTCATTCACTGGTATGCGCTGAGTTTTACAAATGTTGTTCCTACTGATGTACTACACATTCTCTGAAAGAAACTTGCAAAAGTGTCTGCAAATTACTGAGATAAAAAAGACTTGTCACAAGGAGCAGTTTTGCAAGTTTCAGTTCCTGGCCAGGTTACTCCTCCCATCTCCCCTCCTTCAGTGGGCTGCAGTCTCACATTTCCAGCTTTACTAGATTCAACCATTTAGTCAGCTTTGCATGACAATAGACATACAAAAAAAAATCACAGCCTGGTGTGCCACTGAATATGTTCCCTTGTATGTCTCTTCACTTCTGAATAGCATAATTAAAAAAAAAACGCATCAGTCCAGAGTTTAGGCCAATCTATCCATTTTTAAAATATGCGTAGTAAAATATTCAACTTGTAATGCATTTTGGCTGCTGACATGGTTATCTTTACATAGTTATTCTCTTATAGTATAACCTGAACTTATGGTATTTAATGATAAATTTTACAACAGTTCTCAGTTTCTTAACAATGACCTCCCAAGCCTCTGATGTGACCTAGTACTTTTTCTTACTATTGCTTTATGTAGTTTGTCTTAGTTATATACCTGTAGCATGTCTCTCATCCTCTCAGTAACAAACTCCTGGAGAAAACTTCCAAAGCAGATACTTGTACTGAAAAAGTAGCAGCAGCTGTAGCAGTGAAACTACACTCCAAAACAATGCACCCAAACATAGTACTGACAAACACAGGGGAATGTATATGTCTGAATCAAGCCGAGATGAAATTGATTGGGACTTCACTGAGCATAATTTTACTCTTAATCTCTCCATTTCATAATCCATAACATTCGCACCACACTTACTAAGGCACACCTCCACCTTCCACAAACACAGCTACCCACACAACATACCTGTCAAACATAAGGCTTTTCCCACCTCTCTGCAAAACATTGCTGTAATGGCTTTGGCAAACAAATGAAAATGATTGATGGGTGTTGGTTCAGGGCTCCCATCCAGATCTCTCAACAGTACAGATTTTTGCAGAAAGCCCCGATTTTTTTGTCTGTTTTTCATAAAATTGCAGTTTTCCGGCAAATCATTGAACACTGAAGTCAGAAAGTTGACAGGCATTTGATTTTCAGACTTCATATCCTTAAGAAAATTCACTCTAATGCAAAACCTGTTTATCAACTTTCTAAGTTTGTAAGTGCAATATTTGTAAATTGTCCCAATTTTTGGGCCTTTGTCCCCTATTATTTGACATTGTCCAGATTTCTTGCTCTATGATGTTGAGAGGTATGCTGCCATCCTTTCATACTGGAGCCAGTCCACTGCACTTGCACAAGTGTCCCCCTCAGCAGAGCAGCAAGCAGGTATCAGTTCAGATTTACTTTATAGTTCTTTACACCACACACACACACACACACACACACACACACACACACACACACACACAGTAAATCTTGTTGTCCATGTTATTTCTTCTTTTCCTTGGTTTCGTTTCTCTTACTCGTAATGTTACTTTTACTATTTTTTTCTCCTGCCTCCCATATCTACCCTAATTATTACTTCTAACAAATACGTTTTCTCACTCTTTCTTCTCTTCCCCTCCTCCTCTTTATCCGCTATTTGAACTTTTCCACTCTGACATTTGTTTTATGAGTAAATAATGAACTGTCATCCTTATAATGTCAGCACATTTCAATGCTACATAATATTGTATTTAGTCTGATAATAGGTTCATAGGTAGGTACTAGGCTATCAGCCCAAGGGCCTAAGTAAGCCTAGCTAACAAGGTTCCCTGGCTTATGCCACCCAAGAAAGTTATTTTCCTGTGCCACTGTCGAGCAGAGCCACAGAAGTGATTCCCAGGGTATATTTCCTATTTCCCATCCACTCAAAGATTTTTCTTGAGTGCTGATGAAAAACTTTGCTTGACATAGATGGGTAGCCTGTTCCAGAGTATGGGAAGTCTCTTGGACAGTAATCTAGCCCTCCAGCATGTCCTGTTTATTGTGGTGACAAGGTTTAGGTCCCTAGAGCATGTAGCTCAGAGAGATTGGGATTTCTTTAGGTGTAGCATGTCCAACAGCTCTGGGTTTGACATAGCTTTATATGTTAGGCAGAAATCACCTTGGAGTAGGCAATATGCTACGGAGTAAAGCTGGAGTTTTTTTAGATGGTCAGTGTAGGGCATCTGCCAGTAATCCTCTTTGTGAGGTACTTCTGTGGCCTTTCCAGCTGCAGCAGATGTCTTATGAGGTACATTCCAAAAGAGGTGTTGTACTCTATAATGGGGTCTAATGAGTGTTGAGTAGAGGGGAACAATGATCTCTTTCTTTTTTCCTGGATGAGAACCCTTTTGTGATGAGGTGTGCCACATAGAAGGACTTCCTGACTACTGTGGCTATGTGATTATCAAAGGAGAGACTACTGTCCACCTGGGTCCCAAGGTCTCTTATCGCACATTCGATGTTAAGTAGACTGCTGCCTATGTGGTAGTTCATGGGTACACAGTTTTTACCAAAGGGGGTGACAATGCACTTTTTGGCATTGAGCTTGAGGCCATGGCTCTGACACGAGGCATCTGTCTCAGTGAGGCCCTTCTGCAGGATTTCCACATTATATGGGGACTCTACTATGGCTCTTAGTTTGCAGTCATTTGCGAACTTTGTTAGCCAGAGCCCTTCTGTGTTAGCCTGTACTTCAGAGAAGTAGATACCAAACAGGAGAGGTCCCAGGACTGAACCCTGTGGTACTCCACTTGTCACTGGTTTGAAGTCAGATTTGGAGTCTGCAACATTTACAGTGTGGGTTCTGTCAGTGAGCCAGTTGGCAACCCATCTTGTGATGTAGGGATTTATACCTAGTTTAGTGAGTTTAGCTATAATTCCAGAATGGGGGATGGTGTCAAAAGCCTTGGCGAGGTCAAGATAGGCAGTGTGAACCACCTTAGCCTCATCTACGGCTTTGATGACTACCTCAAAGAAGTCGATTAGGTTCAGGATGCATGATCTGCCTTTTACAAACCCGAACTGGGTGGAGTCCAGAGTTTGGAGGTTACCAATGTCTTTGTTTATGAGTTCCATGATGATACGTTCCATGGCCTTGCAGACCAGGCTCGTCAGGCTAATAGGGCGAAGGTTCCCGGGATTGGTGGTGGCTCCCCCTTTGTGGAGTGGGATAACTGTTGTCATGCGCCATTCAGTGAGCACAAAACCTGATATGAGGCTATGATTGAACATGGTGCTTAGGTGGGGAGCCATTTTGTTCTGAAGTTCATGTAAAATGCAGCCTGAGATGTTATCCAGTCCCATGGATGCTGTGTTTTTGGCTTTAGAGAGTGCAGCTTTTACCTGTGTAGTTGTGATTACAAGGACTCTGTATTCTTCCTGTATAGATATGGGCCTTTTAGGGTGTGAGAGGTTGGTAAAGTTAGCACTGAACCTATCTGCCAGGATGTTGGCAGTATCAGTTGTTTCTGTAATTTTCATGCCGTTGTACTGTAACTCACAGCAGATCTGGGTGTTGCCATTGAGATTCTTAACATAGCTATAGAATGCTTTGTGGTTGTTCTTAGAATCAGTGGTGATTTTATTTTCATAGCTAGCTTTGGAGGCTCTAATAAGGGATCTCAGCTTCTTACTGAGGCTGACCAGGGAGCTCAACGACTCATGGGATTTTACTCTTGCAACAGTTTATTCCTTCTGTTGTACAGTTTGTTTATGGCAGGGGACCACCAGATTGGCTTCCCTTTTTTTTTTTTTTGGAGGATAGCTTCTTGGTTCTGTTTGGGATAGCACGATCCATGCACTCATGCAAGTGCTTATAGAGTGCATTTGTGTAGGATTCAGCAGGCGTAACTGTATTGTCCATCTACATGGGTTTCATGAAGTTCGCCACTTCTGTCTTAAGAAGCATGAAGTTGGCTTTGGAGAAATTTACCATGGTTTCCTTAATGGGAGGTGGGGGCGGGATGTGGATATCTTAGGGGGATTAGCTTATGGTCGGATCTGACCAACGAGGAGTTGACTTCTGGTGTGGAACACCGGTCACTCATGTTGGTAATGACTAGGTCTAGGATATTGTTGCACTTGGTGGATGTGTGGATAAGTTAATCCAGGGCACTGGAATTTATGAATTCCAGAAAGCGTTGAGTGAATGAGTTGGTACATGAGTAGTTAATGGTGGGTAGTTGAAATCGCCCATTATTAGGGTGTTTGGTTGAACCCTAATATTTTCCAGTATATCAAGAAAAGAGGAGTGGGAATCCTGGGGCATGATGGGGGATCTATAGTAAGCTACAATTTGGATTGCAGTTTTGCCCAGAGTTAGTTGCACTTGGACAACCTTGGATGCATTATGCTGAGCAACTAGCCTGGAGGTGTGGATATCCTTAATGAATATGGATGCACCTCCGCCTTTGGTGTTCCGGTCCAGGTTACATGGCCGAAAAGTGTGGTACGAGTTATAGTCTGGTAGTGCAGGGGTGCTCTTTGGAGCCTTGAACCAGGTCTCAGTCACTGCACCGATATCTATGTTCTCCATTTTAAGGAGTACCTTGAGTGACTGCATTTTGAGATTTAGACTTCTAGCACTGAGTAGCATTACCCTCAGTTTTTGCTTGCCTGTTCCTGTAATGGTGGTGAATTTGTCATTTGAACCTAGTCTAAAAAAGGCACTATAGGGGTGGCAAGAGCCTTAGCTAGTATCTGGAATCCCATGGGCGACAGGTGCAGGCCATCTCTGGCAAAGCATCTTGGTCTGTCGACCATGTCGTCCCAGGCAGACAGATACTGGATCTCCTTAGAATGACACCAGAAGCTTAGCCAATTGTTCAAGTCAATAATTTTGTCCTTGTACTGCGGTATCATTCTGGCTGATGGCAGAATGCTACTCAGGGCTACGGTCATACCTGCCTGGGCTACAAGATCGGAGAGCTGTTCCATGTCTATTTTCATGTAGTCCAGGAAGGTACATCTCAGGTCATTCACACCAACATGGACAATGACAGAGTCATATTTGTACTTGTGGAGTGACCTGAGTGCGGGGGTTACGTGGTGGATCCTGGCAACCGACAGGCAGCTTGACAGTAACCTTCTCCTTGTTTAGCCTGGTAAGTGGAACATCAGTGTGCCTGACTATAGCGTCATCTATGACTAGTGTGTTGGGTACGTTGTTTTGCCATCAAGGAAACATTTTCCTTCCTTCTGTGTTTTTTTTTTTCTTAAGTTTTGGATTTTTCTTGGTATATTGATTGATTTTCTTGTATATTTTATTTTTTATTTATTTTCCATTTGTTTACCAGGTTAGTCCGACTGGACACAAGGTTATCGTTTTCAGCGGAGGCTCTCTGAGAAAAGCTCCAGATACATAGTAAACAGTTATAAAAAAATAATAAAAATAAATTATAAAAACATAGCTGTTTTGTACAAAGAGCATAGAAAATATAAAAGGAGTAAAGTCAGAGTTTTAAATTTGATGCAGCATACAGTGGTTAGAATATTGAGAAACAATTAAACACGGTATTATACAACAAATATACAATTGCTTGAACATAAATTCAAAAAGAAGTTTCCATAGACAAACAGGGTCATAAACTAGAAATCATAAATGTATTGATATGATTTATATTGCATTTATCTTGTTTTAATGATGGTATATGTGTATTATTGTATGTGTCATATGTGCACAAATATTTGTATTAATCTCTGTATTTACAGTATATTGACACAGTACTGGGTGACATCAGAGGCTTGGGAGGTCATTGTTAAGAAACTGAGAACTGTTGTAAAGCTTGGCATTAAATACCATAAGTTCAGGTTATACTATAAGAGAATAACTATGTAAAGATAACCATGTCAGAAGCCAGAATGCATTACAAACTGAATATTTTACTGTGCACATTAAGAAATGGATAGATTGGCCCAAACTCTGGACGGATGTGTGTGCTTGTTTTTTTTTTTTTTTGTTTTTTTTATTCCTGGGGAAATGCTATTCAGAAGTGAAGAGACATATAAGGGAACAGTTTTAGTGGCATACCAGGCTGTGATATTTTTGAAGTCTATTGTCATGCAAAGCTGCCAAAGTAGTTGAATCTACTTAAGCTGGAAATGTGATACTGTAGCCCACTGAAGGAGGGGAGATGGGCGGAGTAACTTGGCCAGGAATTGAAATTTGCAAAACTGCTCCTTGTGAAGTCTTTTTTTCCTCAGTAATTTGTTGACACTTTTGCAAGTTTCTTTCAGAGAATGTGTAGTAATCAATAGGAACAACATTTGTAAAACTCAGTGTATACCAGTCAATGACACATGAGCTGCAGTGCAGACTCTCAAACTTGGCATTTTTTTTCAGGTGGTCCATTCTAAGTGAATGGAAGTCTAGTCTGACAAAAATGGTAGGGCTATTTGTTCTCACAGTCTGTGCATTGAAACAGATTTAGCTTTCCAAAGGAATCACAATGTCTGCCCCCATGAGGGCAGACAAGAGTAAAAAAAAAATAAAATTAGGAATGAGTACTTATTTTGCTGCAGGCAGCTGTAGGAGGTGCAGTAAATCATGGCAAGATAAAAAATATATGTTTTTTTTTGTTGTTTGCCCGTAGTGGTCCTTTTAAGTAGGGCTTATACATGTCTATGCAGTTTAACATTTAATGCCATGATCAACATTGTCTTTTGTAATCTTCAGAGAGTATGTACTTTTATTAATAATCTTTATAATTTCTAAAGCAACAATTTGCTGTTTGGCAGCCTGTTTTCCACAGTGGTAGATGGCTGAAGCTGCTTCATGCCTTCAAAAGCAATTTGTATGCATAGTATACTTAACATTGTTATATAAGCATTGTTATACACGTAATATGCTTACAAATGCTTAGGTGAATGTTTGCTCTTCTGCTGTAAACAGATTTGTGCTTACTAAACTGTAGTAACTAGATGCCACTGTAGGATTATGTCACTATAATAATACCCTGGTCAGACTGTTAGTGCCCTTACCACTTTGAGTGTGTATGCTTGTAACTTAGCCCTGTCCATCCTACAGTGGCCTGGGGTACAGCTACTGGTATCATGTTATTTAACCAGATCTTTCTTAGAGGCTCTCTAGTAATGACTGGTGGCAAAATTATGTGAACTCTGTCCTAATGTACTTGCCAATATTTTAATTCTGTGCCCTCTCTGTTACCTGTTTTTTTTTTTCTCACGTCTGTTTCAACTCCCTTCTCAGTCAGTTGGACACAGTCCCTCACTCAGCCATGACTGGCACTTAGTTTTGCATGCTACAGGCAATGGAAAGCATTTGGACCTTGGGAATAGTCTTCTAAACACAAAATCAAGGGCAGCCTATCTGCTACCCTGCTGTGGATATACATCCTCCATAAATAGGTCTTTTGATAGGTACTTATTCACATTTATTCATTTCAAGGAATTGGACCTTTGGTGTAGCATTTATAAAGGCAAGCACACTACATCAAGATTGTAGTCAGTACCTTTGTATATTGGATATGATAGTGCAACTTGTCATATATTAAAAACTGCATAACTGCATTGCCTAAATTTTAATAGCCTAATGTATCTCCTTATAGGCAGATTTTAGTATACATCTGTTACACATTTGGATATTTTGTGCAGATTCCCATCTATCAGTACTTTTATTTACTTTGAATAACAGTTTTAGACCCACATTAGACAAACCTGTTGCACCCCCCCCTTTTCAACATCAGGTCATTAACTAGCATTTTTTATTAATTTAATTTCACTTTTTTTCTTTAACAGCTCCCAGATAAACAGTAGATTTTGTCAGACCACCCCAAATCTCTCACGTCTGTTACTTATTTTTCTGTTATGCACCAAGCTATTCTTATTACCAGTGGCCTGTATAGCAAGAGTGTAAACTTTATTAATTCTTGCTTTATATAATTTGCTTTATATAGTAAAGTGTAAACAGTAACAGTTACACATACTTACCTTGTTTTGTCTGAGTTTATTGATTTGTTTTTTTGTTTTTCTGTCCCACATTCTGAAAAAGTAAAATCCTCTCCGCTTTTCTACCCAACCGCCTATTCCCACCCAACCCCACTTATCTAAATTTAAACCCCACTATCTCCATCCACCTCGAAGCTCACATAGTCCCAGTCTATAATGACTACACACATAACTTTTTGCAGTCCCTCTCGTATTTCGTTCAATGCTCCCTCCAGTATCCAGCTTTCCCTTCTGTCCTGTATATCATAGCATACTTCCTGCTGTCTTACTGACCAACACTTCACCATATTGTTTCCCAGTACAACACTCCCCCATGTTCCACCTCCCTCCACTATCCCTAAACATGTCAAAATATCCTGCAACTAACCACCATGCTACCGATCTCCATGCCAACCCTCACTTCTCCTGCTACTCACCTACTTAACATCTTTACCGTCACACTTCCACACAACCCATCACCATCATCCTAGTTGTACTGTCCAACGTGGTACAACATATTCCACTCTTAATTTATCCAATATAATATCCACCTTATACTCTGCAACTGCCACAGACTTTTTCAAGTACAACTTACACTTGCACAACCCCATAATTTGTAAGCTAAAATTAAAATGAAATGGTTCTCCTACAACCAGCATATCTTCCCTAGACTAAAACTCAATGGCGACATCCATCCAAACACTGAACCAGCTACAGTGCTGCAAACGTTCAACTCTTTAACCCCTGTGAACCTCACCTCTCCAGTACAATTTAATACTTCTTGCTCTTCCCTTAACGTTACACATGCAAAACATTAGAGGCACCTACAATAAAATACCATAGTTCCATGCCTGGCTTAACATACGTGCTCCAGATGTAGTAGTACTAACTAAAACCTGGCTGGAAAAAGAAAATAAATATAATGAAATTGTGCCCTCAAACTATAATATACGAAGAGCAAACAGAGACAATAAAAGGGCTAGTGGAGTTGCAATACTAACAAAAAAATAATAATAATAATAATAATGGGGAAACGTCTCTGTGTGGAAGATCTACGATTCCCTGTAGTTCAGGCACCTAATAAAAACCATACCATGAATATCCAACCTAATAAAGGTGGTAGTAATACTTTCTTTAAAACTTTTGGAAGTATAAATCCACTAATGAAAGTAGGGAAGCACAACCTGGTTTGAGTCTAATCTTCTTTATTAAAAACCCACAAACGAGTGATCCTTGGAGTAGTTGAAAAACAGAATAAGGTGTAGAAATTTCCATTTCCATTTGTATATCTTTTTAAAAGCATGGGAGTAGTTTACTAGGGTAGCTGTGTTGTAAAAGACAGCATGTTGACTTGCTAATACCCCTTCCCCCATACACCAGTGTTATTAGAAAGCCTGGACTAAACAGTTATTGCTCACTGTAAAGTGTTCTACAGCTAAGAAAGTTGCCCCATTGTTTACAAGAATGAAAGTGTGAACTTTTATTTGCAATTAACAATTTTGTTAACTAACATTGTAAATGTAATTTTAAAATGTATTATGTACTGTCTTATTAATTTTGTTTTAGCAATACATTTGTATATAAATATTTATATTTTATAATAACCATTTTTTAAACATTTCAATGTTTGTTCTAATTATGCCTTCATTTGTTACTATTAAAATTGTGGCACAATAAGACACTTTCTCACATTTTTTATAACTAGGACTTTTGATTACCATAGATCCACATTTGAGCAGTATGTGCATATTCCACAGATGTCATAACATTTCATTAATTCTGGTTTATAACTTTTTAGTGCCAGCAGAAACAGATTTAATAGCTACATTCATATTAGCGCAGGGTTGAATGCTACTTATTTTAGCTGGTTCCGATAGAGTAACTTCTGAATATTTTAAATGGTAGACTAATTAAAAATTTTTTTTCTTTTAGATCTGAAGTAGTTAACTTCATTTTATCTGCAACCTGTGGGTATTCGGATCCATATCGGATCCAAGCAGGCAACTTTACAAACATCTGCTCCGAGCTCCAAGCTCCTCCCCCTTACCCATAACACACCATCTTCTGCCTTCTCTCAGATCTCGTTTGCCTCTTCGTGCATCAGCATCATCTCTGTAGCTCTGAGCCTTAGGGTTTATTGTTAAGTGCTTTTTGGGTTTTTTTGTGTAAGAGAAGTTTCTCAGTTAGTTCCCTTTTCCTCCCTCTAACGCTTGTTCGTCGGTTGTTGCAAAAAAAAAAAAGTTTATAGTTTTTGTGAGGTAGTTTTTGTGTCGGCCCTTCCCTTAGCATGTGCGTGGTCAGGTAGTGTGTTGGGGTCTTCTAGGTGTGGCTGCTTTGTTGGTAAAATGTCTGAACAGCCAAAACCTACCTTTGAAAAATGCACAGAGTGTGGCCATAAGCTGCCACCAGCGGATGGTCAGTCTGTGTCTCGTTTGCCTGGGTGTAGCGCATTTGTCCTCCCAATGTAGTGTTTGTGCAGGGTTTAACCCGAGGGCCCTGAAAGGCAGAAAAGCCAAACTGATAGCAAAAGACCTGCTTCCAGCTTCTACTTTGAATACTTCAGCCTCGGCCTCTTCAACTCCTGCCCAACCCCCCCCCCCCTCAGGCTGGTACTCACCCTCCCGCTAGACCTGCTGAAGGGGATGTGAAAGGGAGAGACAAAAAACATAAGGATGCAGAGAGAGGGAGAGACAGAGAGAAGACAGGGGATAGGCCCCGTAAACTGTCTCCAGATCGGGAGCCCTTCCCTAGCCCGCCTTCCAAGGTCTCGAGACCTGTATCTCCTCGGCTCCACTCCCCCAGCTTTCCTCCGGAGGCAACGGAGCCGAGGCCTTCCTCCAGAGCCTCTCAGCGACCAGCCAAATCAGAGTCTGTTCCTCCACGTGCTTGACTCGGAGTCTGTCTGAAATGGATATGGACAGGATGATGAGGAAATTCATTCGGACCCAAATCCAGATGGGAGTCTTATAGTTTCATAGTTTAGTACTAGGCTATCTGCCCTGGGGCATTTGTAAGCCTAGCCATAGTGATGTGGCTTTCGCCACCCCGTAAAATGGTACAAAATGCACAGAATAGATTTAGAATACTGTGCCCCTGTCTAGTAGTGACACAGATGTGACCCGATCTCCCATCCACTCATCAAGATTTCTCTTGAAGAGAGTCTGTGAGGGGCTCTGCCTAACATGAACTGGGATCTTGTTCCAGAGCATGGGAAGCCTCTGGGTTATGAATCTATCCCTCCAGCATGTCCTATTCATACTTGTGCCGAGGTTGAAGTCTTTAGCTCTCGTGGTTCTCATGGATTTGGATTTTTTGAGGTGGAGCATGTCCATCAGTTCCTGATTGGACATGGCCTTGTACGTCAGGCAGAGATCACCTCTGAGCAGGCGGTATGCTACTGAATAGAGCTGGAGTTTCTTTAGTCTGGCAGAATAAGACATATGTTGGAGACCCTTGATCCTCTTGGTGAGGTACCTTTGTGGTCTCTCCAGC